>NC_041813.1:23301051-23578551 GCF_900964775.1 Scleropages formosus
ATGAGCATTTTAATGAAATACACAAGCAAGCAAGGAAGCAATCTGCTGATAACAAGAGTACTTTAAATTATAGGAACTCAACTCTGGACCACAGAGGCAAAGATGCAAAAAATGCAGACGATATGAGGTGTGGAAAATATACGGTAGATTAACATGCTTAAAAAAAATGATTAGATTTGAGAAAAGTTGAGTTTGTAACCTCAGGGTTTTGGAAGCAGATATGAAAATCATCTGCCGTTAATGCTTTCAGACACTTTTTCATAGCCTTTGGGACCTCTCAAAATGGGTACCTTTCCACTTATTCGTTAATGCAGTTACTCATTTATACAGCAGGATGTATTTTCACTGTATCAGTTTGGGGTAAGCAGTATCTCGATTGAGGGTACTACATTAGGAGAAAAGATCTGAACTTGCTAGCTTCAAGTCCAAATGTGGCAGCTTTAATCAGGACGCCACCTGCTGCACATTTCACTGTCATTTTAACTTCGAAGAACAGCCAGAAGTGGTAGGGTGCAGAGTCAGGAAAGTGTGGCCAGTGTAGCCATACAGTTATGATTCGTCAGCCAATTATTTACCTTGTTAACAGATAAGAAGACACAAGAAAAGCCACAACAAGGGAAAATTTAATTCTATTTTCTTCAACAAAACAACAATGGAATATGACCTCACAAACCCGAGTCACCACTAACACAGTGAAGTCAACGGTTTTAGACTTGCCAGGCTGCTTAGAAGGACAAAGTTGGCACACTGGTTTCACAACATTTTCTGATCACACCTCAAATACAACCTGTTAACACCTTAAATCTGAATGCTCTTCACACTGTTAAAAGACATGAAGACAGCAATCAAGGCTGCTCGATGAATAGGTCTACGCTGACTGTAAAACTCGAACTTTTGCACACGTTTACTAATCTGCAATTCCATCTCACGTGTTAAGTTTTGAGGTTTGTGGAAGAATACAGATTTACAGCAACATATTGTCCTCATTGCTGTTAAATGCGTAGTGCATTGTTGTGAAGAGTTTGCTGAGAGGTACGCCGCAATTTTGTCCTTTTGTTGCAAATTTTGCTGTTCTGTATAAATATTTATAATTCAGCAACCTCAAAACCACCCTCTCTCCCCATCAAGTTATAATGAAAATATAAAGGCCCTATTTTTTTCTTTTTTGCATGAGGTCTCACAAGAACACAACTGCCAAATTACAGCTGTTCGCATCCTTGTGCAGCTGTATGACTGCTCATGGCCATTACACAGTTGTTTTCGTATTCATATCAAATTCTCTGCAGCAAAAGATATTTCTCTCCTTGGTCTGAGAGAAAATGAAAACTGTCCCAGTTACCTGTGAGCATGCTCTCGTTCACGATGCAGGTACCACTGATAAGCACAGCATCGCAGGGCATGATGATCCCATTCGTGGGAATTATCATGACATCACCAGGGACTAGGTCCGTGGACATGGTCTCCTCGATTTCTGCAGGAGGGGAACATTAATGCAGCGCCAGCCAAAGCAGAGAGGAAACAAGAAAAACCTGCGAGATGCAGGAAAATTGCTGATACTTTTCCAACACGCACTGCTGCACCCTCCATGAGCCTGCAGTGAGACTCACGCCGCAGTCTGAAGCCACAGCAAGCTTCCAAACACAAACACTGCGTACATCTTCTCCTCAGAATTTCAAATTTTATACTCAAGCCCAAATACATACAGTACCAGTCAAAAGTTTGCATACACCTGTATGCGATGAACTGCAGACGAAAGTGATAGCAAAGTGACACAGACACATTCTACATCTCTGAGCAATGCTGCAGAAGTTCTGGGAAGACACCTGGGCACATTTCCTGATCTAAATTGTTCTATATTATATATATATATGCATTATTCCTGTTGCCACCGCGACCCTAGAAGGACAAGTGGGCAAGAAGATGGATGTATGTATATATGTATGTAATTATGTGTGTGTGTGTGTGTGTATCTATACTTATATGTAATGTACAAACTTTTGACTGGTATTGAACAATCACATGAAAAAGAGAAGACTGAAGAGGGAGACTAACATACCATTATTAGCTCTGCAGACAGACACTCGAACAATGCTATGTGCTGCCACCATGTCATGGAGCATTATATATTGCTGAAAAAAAAACACACAAAAAAAAACATGTAAATGCAAAAAAACCTGCCTGTGAAATCTGACAGTTTAACCGAATAGCTACTTCGAAAACGGCTACGATTTAACATTCTGCCAAGTGACAGTGGGAGTTCAGCTGCCCTAGACAAATCAAACAGCACCGCTGCCTTTATGTCAAAGTAAATGGCCCTGCACACACAGTCCAGCTCACCTTTTTGATGGTGTACAACGAGGTAGCTATCGATATGAGCGACATGAAAACAATGGCCACGGCATAGTAGTAGTACTCATCAGCACTCCAAAGAATAACACTAAAGAGCTGGAAGATGTAGAATGGGTTCAGGACCTGGGGGGAAAGAAGGACAAGAGGACTGCTTACTCAAAAAGAAAGAAAAAAAAAAAAAAAAAAAAAAGTATGTTCTGCAAAACTGCTGACTGACAAAACACTTTGATCTGAATTCCCCAGTCTGAGTTAATTAGAAATCAGAGAACGTAATCAAGTGGTTAGATATTTATAATTAAATACTTACTGATTACATTAGTTCATTGCTCTTACCCAGTTCATAAATTCAAAATTATTCTTCCTTTGATTAAGATGAGAAAGAAACCACAGTGGCTCATGAAACTCATTTCTTTACAATAAATAAATAAATTAGTAGTATCTACTGAGAGTACCAGACAATATTGCAGCTTAACATACTAATTAAACTGCTAACCTGTGGTGTACAGCTATTACATTTATACATCTTGCTGACACTTGTTTACCCATTTAGAGAGCTGGGTAAATTTTAACTTGAGCAGTTCTGGGTAAATACCTTGCTCAAGGGTATTACAGCAAGAAGTGAGATTCAGATTTGGGTCCTCCAAGCTTAAAGCCGCACCTCTAACCAGTACTCCACTTACAAGCCTCCTATTAGTTTAGGAGGACCAAAAAAAAAAAAAAAAAAAAAAACCTCTGCAGAGTACTTACCTCTTTAATTAGCAGCTTGAAAACAGAAGGCACTTTCACTGCAATTTCATTGACTCCGAAAAACAGCTTCCTGTAAAGATAAAGCAATATTAGTGTTAAATACATTTGTACCTTGTGTTGCATCAGACTTACACATTTTCAAAGATACAAACATTTCCAAGTTTACTTTTTCTTATTGTTTTCTCCACCTGCATAAAATGCCCTGCAGTTCAGCCTTCTGCCATTAGGGGCAGCAAAATGTCACACAGATGGAACAGAAATTTGCTCTACCCACAGCAGGTATTAAAAATTTATTATTTTTTTCAGAGAATTTCACAGAAACTACCAACCGGATAAACAAATGTATGTTTCTATTATTAGCATTTCTATTATTTAGACGACAAAAAAAATAACCAGTTGCTGACAAGCATGCTCTTCATCCTCATGGCCAGTGGTTAGTTTACCATAAAACAGTGTACCTGTAATCCTGCTGGGTCTTGGTGAGCCCAGCACTGTGCTCAGAATGGACGGCGGAGCAGGTCACCTTCTGGTCCTCCAAGCCACTGCAGCCAAAAGCAAGACAGCAGATTAGTGTACAGTATCAGTCAAAAGGTTGAGTACAGCTGCTGAAACCTAGAAACTAAACGTCTTGGGTTCGTAACAGTGCCTATATTGAGGAGGCCAAAATTTAGAGACAATTTTTCTTCTCATTTTTCAAGTACTTATACAACAAAAGTATTGTTAATCATCAACGAAAAAGGTTTCCAGCACGTCTATTAAAAATGACTTACTTTATCTCTAAAGTAACATTCATCTAGATAACACCCTTTTCAATTTCAGTATTCACTGTCTGTCTTATACAGAAATATCAGCATAACCACCATTATACTTGCGTGTGAATCAGGAAAAGCGGCACGAAATGAAATTTTGGGGAGTTTTAGGAACTGGAAATAAGATTAAAAGTAAATTTAAAACAATCTGCTTACATGAATACTTCAAAATTCTGGATTGTATCATTCCAAAAGTATTTTGTGCTGTGGAGTGTGAAATAGCGGATCTGCGGAAAACAAACAAAAAACAGAAAAAAATAACCAGCAAATCTCATCTCTAATCACAAGGGCCTTAATTGTGGGCACTGGAGAAAACACAGTTTACCCTTGACCTCAGCCAGATGTACAGCGACCGAAAAAACTTGATTCCATCTAGATTCACATTTATCTGACGATCCTCTCCAAAGCAACTTACAGTATTAAACTACCTACAGCGATTTACCCATCTATACAGCTGTGTAACTTTTCCTGGAGTGATTCATGCTAAGTACTTTGCTCGAGGGTACTACAGCAGCAGCACTTAGTACAGCTGAGTGATCTAGGTTGCAGAGCCGAGGTCAACTCCTTTACCAGGGTACTACTGAAGAGGGATTATCATCAGATGGTGTCCAAGGGCCCAGGCATCAGGGGGAGGGGAACCTTCTAATTTTTACACCAAAGGTAAGCACAGCTCCACAGCTACACTTCATCCAGTCTGCCCCCAGTTCACGCTTGCTATCTGAACCTGTTCTACACCCAGAGGACCACTGCCAACATGACAACTTCTCCCTTTGAGTGACAGAAAAATTTAACAGTTGAACAGCACTAGGTCACTGCAGCACAGAGGCAGAAAGAGCACACTGAGAAATTGCAAATGCATCCACATACAAAAACAAGCACAAAAGGTTACATTTCACCGGTATGATCACAATTACCATTTAAGAAGGGTGTCAAGACATTCACATTCTAGTCGCATGAATTATCATGCGGATCAAATGTTAATGTTTCCAGTGGAACAAAGAGAAACAGGAAAACCTACAATTTATCTCACCCTGCAAAATTACAACAGAGAATGAACAGTCCAGTGCCAGACCAGAGCTGAACACTGCAGATAAGCAGACAAACGTTCACGTGTCTGGGGCAGCAGAGAAATGGCCACTACCTGCAAGTCCTGGGCTTTCCTGATGAGGCCTCCTGAGGGACCATGACCGTTGGCCACAGTCAAGGTGGTCTGGGAATCCAGGTTGTCGAAGGGGTTCCTCCCCGGGGCCAGTATCACACGCACCTTGGCGAGGAACCACCTCTTAAACTCGTCCTGAGACACAGGGACAACACGAATGCGCATTAGTGCTCCTCCTGCAGGACATCTACAACATATGTAAATTAAGTGGGAGGAGACACAGGTGCCTCACTCGCTCAAAGAGATGCACTTATTCTAACACAGGGCCACCACAGTTCGGAGCCTGCCCCAGGAGCACAGCAGGCTAGAACAGGGAGGGTACACCCCGGAAAGGACACCAGTCCATCACAGGGAAGCCAGACACACGCACGCACGCTGAGGGCAATTTAGAGAGGGACCCACCCACCTACAGCATGTCTTTGGACTGTGGGAGGAAAACCACATAAACATGGGAAAAAAAAAGCAAATTCCACACAGACTGAGGGGGAAATCAAACCTCCACCTAACCGCGCAAACTAGATGCCGTGAAGCACCCGTGCGTTCTGCTGCACCACTACGCTGCCTTACAGATATTATTAATAAAAGAAAAGCTGACTTAATTGTTGGTGGATGCACTGCGAACACCATCAGCGGGGACCCCGAACAACCCTGAAGCACAGTGAGACGGCCTGGGTGCAAGGTACTTACGGTGGATTGGAGCAGCACCACCTGGGCGTCGCGGACGGAGGTCCGTGTGCACGTGCCCTTTACACACCACTCAGGAAGCCAGTAGAGGAGGAGCAGCAGGAAGCCCCCTGTGCAGAGGACGCCGATGCCCACCAGTGCCAACTTCCATCGGCACAGCCTGTACCCCGAGATCTCCTGCAGTAGCACACATGACCACTGTTGGCCCCTAGGGGCAGGTTCCCACACACAGCAACTAATTCTAACACTTTGTGAGCTATTAACCTGCATGCCAGTTCAAACAACAATTTGGTAAATAATTCCACTTGATCCAAAACGAATTCCATGAATCTTCAGGAAATAACACTGATGCTGAAGACTGCTGTTTTTCATGGTGATGCTACGAACAATCATACATTCACAGACTTCACGTTAACTTGAGTCATGACAATTAAACCTGCGGAAGAACAACACTGATACTTATTGAAGAAACTATATTTCTAAGCTGGGCAGTAAAAAGTGTACCTGTCTTCATCTCCGCAGGCATCCTGCAGCGTAACACCACAAAAAAGCCATGACCCTGAGTTACACCTCACTGTATCCTGACCCTTTTGTAATGCTCCTTCACAAAACATCCATTTTTCAGCCCTTCAAACCTTCTGCAAAACAAAGGTCATGTGCAACTCTTAATAAAACACACTTTCTGCATTTCAAATGTTCTTACGACACAGCTACAGATTCCCTGTACTGACTTTTTGAACAATGAATCCTGGGTGGCATATGAATAAAGGCAGAATTGCCCTGTTGAATACATTCTGTAACGTACAGCATATGTGTTTTGTGTACAAATTCGCTACCTTACAAGTTACGGGAGGGAATCATGTACAAGTATTTCTGGATTAGCTGGGGCGCAACCACTCACCATCTCATCTTCCAGGCCTTTGTTCACGATCTTCAGCTCCTCCTTCTCCATCCTGCACCAATACCCCAACACAAGCCTCTTCTCAACAGCGGCACTTAGCGTGGCAGAAAAAAGGAAGGAGAAAGGTACAATGTGATTTTTACACTGTACAATGTCACCATGAGAGTCTAAGCTGTTTTACTTATGTATTAAAACTGATGGTGAAAATGCTTCATATTCATAATGGACTTCTAGGTCATTCATTTTAATATACGAACTATACAAAGCCTCAAAAGTACAGCTCATCCTGACATGATCAGACTATTGGGGGTGTAGTCAATCCAATGTACATACAGTACTTTGTTGTTCAAAATCTGTTTTACGTGATAGTAATATTGCTATTGGACAATACACCCATCTGTAACTCAATGTGGTTCATTTGTTCCTTTAAAAAAAAAAAAAAAAAAAAGAAAAAAAAAAGAGAAAAAAAAATCTCCCAAATAGGCAAATTCTAATTGCGCGGCGATCAAAAGAAGATTTTTCTAAATTTCGCTAAAAACATAATATTGTTATGCCCTGGCCATTCCAATGTGTGGCTGCTCAAAGTACAGATGGACTGTGTTTGACTACTGATGTTTCTCCCAACATGTGATATCAATTTTTTTTTTTTTTAAAAACTCAGTGCATTTCACAATCTTCCCAGGAAGCATCGTAACACACACACACACACACACACACACACACACACACACACACTTTCTGAACCGCTTGTCCCATACGGGGTTGCGGGGAACCGGAGCCTACCCGGCAACACAGGGCGTAAGGCCGGAGGGGGAGGGGACACACCCAGGACGGTACGCCAGTCCGTCGCAAGGCACCCCAAGCGGGACTCGAACCCCAGACCCACCAGAGAGCAGGACGCGGTCCAACCCACTGCGCCACCGCGCCCCCCATAGCATCGTAACATTTTACAAGAAATACACACAAACGGAGGGGGCGCGGTGGCGCAGTGGGTTGGACCACAGTCCTGCTCTCCAGTGGGTCTGAGGTTCAAGTCCTGCTTGGGGTGCCTTCCGACGGACTGGCGTCCCGTCCTGGGTTTGTCCCCTCCCCCTCCGGCCTTACGCCCTGTGTTGCCGGGTAGGCTCCGGTTCCCCGCAACCCCGTATGGGACAAGCGGTTCTGAAAGTGTGTGTGTGTACACACAAACGATCAGTTCCTTGTCAGTGGTAACTGTAGGATTTTGTCACACAAGGTTTTCTTTAGGCCTGTTGGACTGGAAAAATCCTTGTGCCTTTATCAAAAGCAAAACGAGAGATTTGTTGCCATGCTGACGCAGACAGGGTATCAAATTATATACGACCTTTCGCCTTTTGAAGAGATGCATCCTGTATGACGGCTATCTACGCAACACGTTCTGGAACATCTACCAGGTTTTAACAGTAGGACCACTAGCGAAATCATTCCCTGCATATTCTTCCTGGCAATGGAACACATGACAACTTCCAAATGTAACGCACTATGCTGAAATTTGACCACAAGCGCAATAACTGCTCCTCGGCCGTCTCACGCTAGCTCATCAGGCTGCGTGTTTTCTTTCGCTGCTCTGGTTGCACAACCACCGATCTGAAGAGCACGTTCCTGACAAATCTGGTTGCAGGAAGAAGCAGGTGACCACTCCGGGGAACATGTGACCGCTGAAAGGCTTAAAGCGGTTTAGGGAGATTTGGTTCCAAGGTAATGGATTAAAACCAGTCCCCCCGAGCGTAAACAGTACAGTAAAGCCACTTGTGAAAGTTAAAGTCACTCACACTGGGACAAGGAAAGGGTGTAAAGTCCTGTCGGTGAAATACCAGAAATACAGTTAATGCTTCAAAAAAAAAAAAAAAAAAAAAAAAAAAGGGTTCTTTGACAAATTTTCTGCCATGTATTAAAACCCAGACAGATTTGGACTTAATTACATGTGCAGCACTGCTGAGTGTGGGCAAGCCTCTACTCGTCTGTGAGCACGGCCCACCTGCCCCTTTTCAGAGCAACGTGGCAGAACATCGGGAGGGGGAACCCAAAGAACTTGTGGTCAGCCTCATTTAGAATCAATAAAACAGACTATAATATGAATGCTCGTTCCACAACAAATATTTATGTCTGGTTTTCAGAGTCATTCGTCAGCACAATACTCTACTTGTAAGTAGCCCTAACAGGACTTTAAAAAAAAAAATTGTGAGCAAGGCAACCAACAACATACACCATTGTTTATAGGCGTTTATAACTGGATGACATCCTGGATAAATGCTTCATTCTGGTTAGTTGAGCTCATTAATCACTTATAAGTGCAGGGCAAAAGTAGCATAAAGAACTTAATTATTAATAATTCTCAATTTTTAGTAAATGTTAATTAATCCACACACACACTAATAACATCAAGTGATGTTCTCTTCTTGAAAGTACCAAAAAAGTTGGTACGGATCTTATGCAAGGGGGAGGAGTGGCACAGTGGGTTGGACCGGGTCCTGCACTCCAGTGGGTCTGGGGTTCGAGTCCCGCTTAGGGTGCCTTGTGATGGACTGGTGTCCCGTCCTGGGTGTGTCCCCTCCGGCCTTACGCCCTGTGTTGCCGGGTTAGGCTCCGGTTCCCTGTATGGGCCAAGCGGTTCAGAAAGTGTGTGTGTGTGTGTGTGTGTGTGTGTGTGTGTGTGTGTGTGTGTGTGTGAGAGAGAGAGAGAGATCTTATGCAAGTGTGCAGTAAAGAGACCGTTCATTTAGATTCTTTAAAAAAAAAAAAAAAAAGAACTGGTTACAAACTAATGGATAATAAAGCTGGACAATGAAAAAAACTGGAAAATTGATGCACTGTTCCTATTTCATGACCATTTCTCATAATATAACATGTACGCACACAGATGCATGCCAGAAGAGAGCTGCATTTCATCTCAAAATTAAAAAATAAATTAAAATACAGCACAGATTTTTTGTCATTTAAATTCTGCTTTCCTAAAAGTATAAACAATGTTTTTGAAGAAAGTACTGCAGTGGTACACATCCACAGCACCCCACTGTATATGATTTCTAGTACTGCTGAATTTGATCTGCTGTGCTGCACAGTCAATCTCCTTGTCCTAAAAACATGACTCAAACACAGAATTTTTTTCATGTAAGAAAAATAACTAATACTAATGATTTCATTTCGTAAAATACAGTAATGATTAAATCAAAATTTGAACGAAGTTTTCGGCTGGGCCCCGTAATTTGGACAGTTGCGTCAGACTGCATGCATTTAGCAGGAAATAACAAATCCGGTTTAAGAATTTTTCAACGACACAGATTTCAAAGTGGTAATTCAGTTGAGTTAACAATTGGGAACTTGCACGGAACAAAAGCAACATACACAGGGCTCCTCAAGCACCAGGGCGAAGCTGGACTACAGAGTTCACAGGAGCGGAACTAAAAGTGTGGCCATCAGCACAAGTATCCCAGTAAAAGCAACGCCGTTCAATCACAACCAGACCGAAGCTGCGCTGCACTTACACAAAAAGTACATATTTAAAACAACGCTAGCACTTGCATGGGGTGTGGCAGTAATTACTCCATATTTTTCAAAATATTTATACAGCTATTGCTGTTGTAAAGCAACCGGCATTTACACTAAGTAAAATAGCACTTAATAATCATGAACACACATGATTATTACAGGAAAGTGCTGCACACCACTCACCCTGCACTGTAAGCTCCAGCCCCAAGTGATGGCAGCACTATGAGATATCCTGCTGGGAAACATGATAATAACGTAAATAATGTTTTATCCCCCCCCCATTTTGATGTACTTTAGCGAAACGAAAAAGCAAGCCCAATGTCCAGTCTCCTGTAGTAAATGGTAGGAAGGGTTTGGTCCAAAGCAAAATATCCCATGGTTTCCCCCCCACTGGCCAGCAGATAAGATCAGGAGCTGTGGCATGGTACAGGAATCCCAGGGGTGGGGGTCTCGCTGTCTCTCTCTGCGTCTGTCTCTTTCTTTCTCTCTCTCTCACACACAAAGTTAATTCTGACCTGTGAATAAGAATTGTACAATGTTCTCCTGCACTGTGGATGACCTGCATCGTTTCTTCTCTTTTATCAGAGCCATAAAAGCACCTAATGTGAGAAAAGGCAGGGCAGCTCCCCAAAGACCCCGACGGACCCCCACACACAGACCTCCGTTTTGGCCTGTTAGTGCTAAGGCAGGCAGGGGGTGGACAATCGCAGTAGAACAGCTCAGATCCTGCTGAACGCAGCTTTCTCCCATGATTTATGGGAAGGTAGCGCTAAATGCGTGAGGAAAGCAAAGTGGTCCTTCTTTAAAGATGTGCCCCAATAGCAGAGCATCTTGCATAACACCGGGATGTCCCATGTGCAAATCATGGTGCTGGTTTGCAAAAGCTGCTCAAATGTAATGAATAGCACGTTACAAATAATTAAAAAAAAAAAAAAAAAATCAGTACCTCTGTAGTAACGTGGTAGCAATAATATCTGCTCAGTAGTTGAGAGAGGCTTGTACCTCAAACATTACATTACAGCTTGAAATCTCAGGAGAGGTTAGTTCATCAGATGAACTAAGCATAGTTGAGAACAACTATTGTTGCAATCCATCTCAAAATTTCAATTATTTGTACCTGTGACAATTCTTTTTAGGAAGAGTTATTAAAAAGTGACACTAGACAACACGTTAAAATATTTAGACTACCAATTGATAGTCGAATGATGAATATCTAGATATTTTTTTTAACAGCACAATGAAACCTCAGTAATTAAGGGCTCATCTTAAACTAAAAAAAGTCCAAATCCCAGCGCAAGACTGGGAAACCCTCAGTTGCTCAGCCATATTTTAAATTTAGCTGGTGCTTTTCTACAAAGCGACTTATGATGTTAAGGTACTTAGTTCTTTACCCATTTATACAGGTAGGTAATGTTAGTGGAGCAATTTTAGGATAAGTGCCTTGCTGAAGGGTACTATAGCCGGAGGTGGGGATCGAACTCGCAACCTGTTCAAAGGCAGCCGCTCTAACCACTAGACCACCAGCTGCCCCAGTCAGTAATTAGCAACGTGATCATCTCTGAATAGAACGCTGTAGTTCACACATCCCAAATTTGAACTGGACTGACCATTCTCCATGAACATGACCACTGCTCTGGGTAAATTACTCTAGGCAGGTGCACACAGGAGCTCAGGCGTAGCACAGTGGTTGGGAAAGCAGACATTCGCAGGTGTCCTTACGTTCAAACACAGGGCACAAGGCCCAAGGCTGTCCACTCCGGTCTGCAATAGCGCTGTCTCTCTCTGCACCAACCTGGACTCCTGCAAGGGAGCAAGAGGAAAGCTTCCATGAGTACCTAAGCAACCTACCATAGGGTTTGGGCTGTCACCTTTTCCATTCATATCCATCTTCCTTATCTCAAGGCAAGCCAATATTACTGGGAATTACTAAGCACATATGTACATTTCCAGTGCACCAAAACTGTTTAATGTGTGAGCTTTAATAGCTGAGTTATAGTTTGCAGGTTGTTAAACACCAGTGCATGCTGTATTTTGTAACTCTCAGTCCTCCAAAGTCCACTGGGAAAACGGCATCTGCTTGCAAGAAATGCACTAGTCAGCAGCTTACAGAGCTCCTTATCTAAGCAGGAGGCAAAAAAAAAAAAGAAAAAAAAAGTGACATCTCTTCAAAGCTGTGACCTGAATTGTTAACAATAAGTATGACCTAATGGCGGTTGTGAGAATTCGCGGAAAACCTCCGTAGGAAAAGTGTTTTGTTGGAGCCGTGCTTTCTCCTCAATATGCTTTCTTTATCACTTCCCTCCTAATCGCAATCTATTGTAATGAGGGCTTTTGTTCCCAATCCCTGTGACACGGAGGCACCCAGAACGGCTGGCGCTGAGCAGCCACACTCAAGCCTCATCTACTTTGGGCCTAAACCTGGCCATGACCTGTAGCCTCCACCTTTTTTGTTCTGCCCGGTGATGTTATCTCAGAGCAATTATAAGCACGCTGTCAAAGAATGAGAGCTGCACTTTGGGAAGATCACTCCCATCAAAGGCAAAAGAAAGGGAAAGATGTCTTAAACCGCCAAGAGCAGCTACCGCTGAAAAGCGGACGCACGCACTCGAGCTGGACATAAATACAGCATGAATAGGACATGCCACCAATCTCAACCCAGCACTCCTGCAGGGATTCGGTGCTCCATTTAAGCGAACCCTTAGTTGACCTGCTGTCAGGTTCAGAGAAGCAAAGCTGGTATGGAAGAGAAATTCCTCCATGGAGATCTCCTGTTCTCATGCTAAGTGAGCTGCGACATCATCTACTCACATCCAATACAGGAGTTCATGAATTACTCAAACCACACAGGCAGGCGGAGCACAAATTGTCCTCAACCAGAAAAAAATACATCAGCTGGCATTCCAGGATTCAAAAAAACAAGACAGGAATGTGGAGAGTCACCTCCTGTGATTTAGGGGAGGGGGGGGGAAGGAAAAAAAAAAAAAAAAAAAAAAAAATCCACCCATTCCACACATAGTGAGGGTAATTCATACAATGAAATTACCCAATTGGATAAATTCCCCTTGGGAGGGAGACTCCAATTACTACTCTTTAAGAGAATGTGAATGAGTAATTGTAGAAAAAGGCCATGTTAAAACAACTACATATATTTTATATAACAAAGTGACACCACACATTAATATATTTATTTATTTAGCAGACACTTTTTTCCCAAAGCAACTTATATTGTGAAGGTGCTTTCAACAGCTGGATAACTTTATCAGCACAATTTAGGATAAGTACCTTGCTCAAGGATACTGCAGCCAGAGGAGGAAAGCGAACTTGCGATTCTTGGGTCCAAAGGCAGTAGCTCTAACCACTACACTTCCAGCTGTCCCTATATCACTACCGGTGTTTTTCACTCTGCAAAGCAAGTAAAAATTACACATTGCATAGCATTGTGTAAATCTGAAGTTCATTTCTGATGATTTCCAAAATATAATTAATGGTTACATTTTTAGTTTATTTCTAAAATGAAGCAAAATCTGGTTGCTCCTGCTGCAACACCCTTGATTAATGATAGTGGAAATTATCCAGCTGTATAAAAAGATAAATCAATGCAAGTAGCATAACATTAAGTTGCTTTGACATCAGTCAGGTGAACAAATGTAAATGTACTAAGAACCATGTTTTATGGATTTATTTTGTTGTATTCCTGGCCACAGCTCACCCAGTCCGTGTGATCCTACACTGTTCTCCCCATATTAAAGCAGCTTTTGCATCAGCCCTGTGCTTACACACTATTCCCCTTTTTGTTTACTATCATGGGGGGCGCGGTGGCGCAGTGGGTTGGACCGCGTCCTGCTCTCTGGTGGGTCTGGGGTTCGAGTCCCGCTTGGGGTGCCTTGCGATGGACTGGCGTACCGTCCTGGGTGTGTCCCCTCCCCCTCTGGCCTTACGCCCTGTGTTGCCGAGTAAGCTCCGGTTCCCCGTGACCCCCATATGGGACTAGCGGTTCAGAAAATGTGTGTGTGTTTACTATCATTGTACACTAGCAGTTTTTTCTGCTTTATTAATTTAACTTTCTGATCAAATATCTTAATTTAGTGTGACTTAAAATGTTGTAGAGGATATAAGGTAATTGTGTTTTAAACACTTAAAATCAGATCCGTAAGTCATCTTGAATACTTTTATTTGGGCGATACATTTCTTTACCTGAACAATATATCCAGGGTGACTTAAGCTTCTTGTGATGCAGTGAGGAAACTAGAACACTGCAGCATACAGAAGAAGGAAGTTTACGATGATATCACCACAGATTAAGTGAGAAAAGTATGTAGACAAAGGACAAACGGTATGTCTGTGTGGCAGGTGGAGCATCAGGAAGCAGCTCAGTCAGTTCCCACTGTAGGCTGAACCATCTCCCTACAGGTGACAATGTGCCGATGGCCATATTGGTGGTGTGAGACTGCGGGATGATTCTCCCCGAGGAGTGGGTCATCACTGCCGATGCATTCCCTCGTAAGGATGGCCAGGCTGCCACCATCAACTGGCGTTACGCTGACAAGCATGTTTCCACCGTTAGGTGCTTTGGAGAAAAGTGTTGGCTAAATTAATTAAAAATTATAGTCCTGAATCTGCTATTTCAGTTGTAATTCATATACCTTAATCAATGGTTGCGATTGGCTGAGACTATCGGTGTGATAGGAAGCATAGACTGGGATTTGTTCTGGAGCAACTGTGGCTATCATTGTTTCCATGGTAACACAGAGGTTAATACACTAGATTTAGCCAGAAAACAACCAGACTGAAGCCAGTAAGGGGAAAAAACCCTTTGGGTTTCAGACACAAAGTCTGTTTCTTGTTCATGAAATGTCCGGTACTTGGCATTGTAGGGAATAAAATACCCACTGTGGAAGTAAAATGACAAGCAAAACGAAAAAATGCTTTTCCGCGTAACATAGGACAATAGTAAGCCTGTTGCATGAACAAGGCATACAGCTGAGCAAAAATTTCTTTTTTTTTTTTTTTAACTTTACCTTTTGGGCCCTATTAACAAGTTAATGATATGAAAAAATGTATTGTCAATAAAAATGTACAAGTGCCATAACGAAAGGAGATGTAAAATTTTAGAACAATAATACATGTCATGTAACTTGTAATATAAATGATTATTCTGGCAAAAATTTAATTACAAATGCAACCCTTAAATAATTAACCTAAAAATACTTTTCAAAGAAAGGATGTTTTGCCAAAAAATGTAAATAATAATGTGCAGAGAATGTTAATATACACCACTCTCATCTATTTAAGAGCAAAATCATGAAACTATTCCTGCGGAAGCACTACAGTTATTTTGTAAGAGTGAAGACCACTAAAAATTAAAAAAAAAAAAAAATCCACAACCAGTGAGAGATCAAATGGCATGGAGATTTAAGAAAGGCCACATGCTCTTGGATTAGAGGCAGCATGGTGCCCCAGCCCAGAATCACTTATGAATCAGAGCTGCTTAATGAACTGCACAGCTATTTACCAGTTTCTTACCTTAACCATCTCAATCAATCTGCCTTCACATAGCAAATTCATAAACATGTTGAGCTAGTGGCAAGGACTTTACAATTGCCTGTTTAGGCAAGTTGGGAAGGTAGATTGTTTCAAAATGGACTTTTTTCGACATCTAAATTCCCACGTACGCAAAGGTGAAATTGCCTCTAAATCAAAGTGCAACCAGAATACTACAAAGTGGAGTACACGTAGGACAGAATATTTTAGTAGTCTATATAGAGTCATCAGCTGGTTAGTGCCACATATAGTCAATGATACATTAAAACAACAGTGCCATTTCTGCACCATGTTCATCAGTGTGTCTTCATTAAGGTACATATCTACAACCAAATAACAACATTCACCTTTGCGAAGGCACTGAAACTCATGCATGTGCATGGCTTACAGGCCTACAATGAATAAATATCATTTGCCATTTTGAAATTAAGATCTAAAACTTACATGATACTTGAATAACTTGTATATATAATAAAATGTATAAATAATATAACTTGACATTTTTTCATTTAGCTCACGCTTTGATACAAAACAACTTACAATTATTAACCCATTAGCAACCGCTACATAACTTTACTGGAGCAATTTAGGGTAAATACCTTGTTCGAGTGTGTAACAGCTGGAGATGGGATTCAAACCTGTGACCTATGGGTCCAAGGGCAGCAGCTGTAATCATAACACTTTACACACTTTTTCCTTTTCTGTGTTTGGTGGGGGGAAACAAAACACAGTGAAATTACCTGTAAAATAAATACAGTACATTTTATGCTGAAGTGTATTGTATATGTTCTATATCACATGGCATGGAAAAGGGTTTTTAAAAAATTATAGGAGACGGCCAGTTTAATAAGGAATTTCAGTGACATGCAGAACAATTTTGGTACCATCACTACTTCTGCATAATCCTTGGTATTAAAATATTAGGCAAACTATCATCATGCAGAAAAAAATAAATCAATACCAAGTTTGAAATGAATATATTTTAAGAGTAGAAGTCACGGGAAAGGATCACCACCTGTAACCAGAACGACCTGGAACAGGGTCTAGGACAGCTAGTCTGCTGCCTTTGGACCCAAAGGTCAAACATCTGAATCCCACCTCCATCTGCAGTACCCTTGAGCAAGGTACTTACCCAAAGCATATTAAATCCTGATTATTGCCAGCAGAACCATATGACTCGCCTAAAATACTTGGCAATGCTTTCAAAAATAAGGTCTATGGATGTGATACTAGTGTCAGTAAGGCTGAAGACTGAAGCATATACCTCAGCAAAATCCATATCCACCTCTTAAGCATAAACACCAACACCTTCTTCCATTAGAATTATCAAACTGTAGGGAATTTTTTTAAAAAAAAAGAAACAAACATGTTCTGTATATGGTTAAGATCATTTGGTAGTGGAACTGCTTGTATTTTACTAGAGCCATGAGAGCAAAGAGTTATGACTGTTGCACTGTGAAGCCACTGCGTGATTTCCCCACCACAGTCAATAAATTTACACAGTCAATCAATTAAAAAAAGGGGCATGGTATTTAGTTTATCATTCACGGCCCACAAGCAAAATCAATTTAATATTATAATTACGACATGGTTTCTTCCTGGAAATATGACAGATAAACCAAAATTAAACAACTCCAAGCAAATGAAACCCTTTTGAACCATGATCATATGCCATTTGGAATCTTCAGGGCTAGAAGTTTGAAGTCATAGGCATGAAATAATAATGAGAAATGGAATTAGCCAAAGGGCCTGCACTTTAACCCATCCATTATCAGTTACTTGTTGCCCAGTACAAGGTCACAGTGGTCTCAGAAGCACTGGGCATTATGTACGGTACACCCCAGGTAGGAGCCCAGGTGCCATCTTCTGCTTGTCTTAGGTATTTGTTTCGCGCTCATCTTCAGCATACTATGTATCCTGTTGGTTTCACGAGCTTCACGGACTTCACCAGTGCAGAATTTACCTCTTCCACTTACATTCCTTGACCTCTAGAGCAGTGTGTTTGGAGTCAATGTTCTACTGTATGATCCAGCACCAAGCAATAGGTTTGATGTAGTCAAACCAGAATTAAGACTACACATAAACAGCCTTTCTATGCACGCACTACCCAAAAAAACAAAAAGACATGTGATCGCAACTACAAAGTAAACCGTGCAACAGTTTTGATTGCCTAAAATGGAGGGGACTACATACAAAATGTCCTGTAATCTGAAATTTTAAGCAACAT
The DNA here is from genome assembly GCF_900964775.1 of Scleropages formosus. NCBI lineage: Eukaryota > Metazoa > Chordata > Actinopteri > Osteoglossiformes > Osteoglossidae > Scleropages > Scleropages formosus. The sequence continues at coordinate 23,318,976 of NC_041813.1, forward strand.
GCATGAAAATACACGTTACAGATTAAAGCCACTTTGTCCCTGTAATTGGTGTGCTGGAATATGAAACTAAACAAAAACCACCATCCACAAAACTGAGTGCACTACACATCTTCATGCTTTTTTGTCACACATTCCACATATGGAAAAAACTATCTATATGCTTACAGAAGTTGGGCTCTATTTATCATCAATATTAAAAGAAATAAGGCACATTTATTGTTCTTATGAAAGATGTGTCTTCAAGGTGTTTAAAAAAAAAAAAAAGCAAGGAATCATTTTGAGAGTACAACACTAAACACCGATATATGTCCGAAAATGACCGGCTACCTTTGTTACATCCTAAAAATGACTAATGCCTCACAGTCAACTGTGCTACGTGACACCAGGGTACAACTCATTTATTTTAATTTAAAGAAAAAGAAAAAAGAAATGGCCATTTTATTGTTCATCTCCATGCTAGCACCAGTTTGGCCTTGGCCTCTTGGCCGGAACCCAACCTTCTGGTACGCACCATCACTTCACGTTTCATAGTTGTTCCAATTGTGAACCGAGAGTACTTCACGGCACTTCCACCACTTGAGCACAAAGGTTTATCTTGGCTTCGTCAAAGGTGAACCATCAGGAAACGGCAGAGGCGTCAAGGCCGAGGGCTTCCAGAAGCAAGTGGCGCCACGCCGCCGAGAGGACTTGCGGGACATGTCCGCACATTTCGCACCCCTGTACCGTACCAACATCAGCAGACACCGTGTCACCAACTACTGCCTTTGAGCTCTTGTGAGAGAAGTACACTGGCCATAGCTCAAAGCCCCAGGAGAACAAGCCGTGCATTTCGCAGACCGTCTCAAAAACCCCCGGAGTTTCCAGCTTGCTACAGTCCCTAATAATCCAGCTGAACTGGGTGAAGAAGTCAACAGTTCAGACAGATGGCCATAGCTACAGGTGGGAAAAAGCAAAAATAATATTACCGTTACAGGCTGAAAAGTGAAAATGTCATAAAATGTCATAAGAGTGTGATGTGCTGTCGAGAAGCGACTGCTCTCGCTGCCTCCCCTCACATGTGGACCTGAGAGTTGAGAGGATGCTTTTCCACAGAGAACTTTGCTATTCTGGGCAGCACTCCTTTCTCCCTGCAATTATAGGCAAATTCTACTCTATAATCTCTGTGAGAGGACTGCTGTAAAAAAACACAGCTAGTCAGTGAAGTACAAAAGCCATTGAGCTGTGGAAGGATCCAGTTGCAGCTCCTGCTGTCCACTCCCCAGCTACATCGTAAGTGGTAGTAACCCAGAAACCTACATTTCAGACTGCAGGTCATGGGCAAGCTCGCAGAGCTGCTGCTTTTGGACACAACATATTTCTGGTGAACACCTTGCACAGGTCAGACGTGTTTACCTCAACAATCGTGCACGTCGCGATTTCCAAGGACCCTAAGCGTAAGAGCAATCAAGGAGCAGCATCAAAGTCTTTTTCCACACAGAAGGTTGTAATACCTTGCATCATTTTATGAAAATTAATATTTTTCAAGTCTATCACAATTTTTTCCCCCCAGCACCTCAAAAGTTCACCAGTTCCTCCTCAAGTTAACAACTGAGTTACAAAACTATCATTTTCTTGAACATCTCCAGTCACTGATTATTTGTAATTTAATTTTGTTCACACCTCTGAAAATTGTTCATAGCCAAATGAATTTGACCTGTGTTTATCAGCCAAATGGAAGTTAATCACGAAACAAGAGTGGGGGTCCATTTTAATTCAGTTCAGCTCACTTCCACTGTGCTTACAGCTCATGCCTGGCGTTCATGAGCGCTGCTGATCAAGATGACAAGATTACGAACATTACCAAATGTTTATTTATGATAAACTTTACATAACAGCTATCAGTATGAATACAAACGGAAACATCCACTTCCTGATACTACTCTGTGATATCAAAATCAAACACTTTGCATATAGACCTAGTATTTCAAATTACAGGTAATGGGTTAACTGGCACATCACAACAACATTTAAATCGAAATCGACATTTTTGGGTACTTCCAATTCTTTCCTTTTTTTTTTTTTTCTTTGTTTTTTTTACTGTTCAGAAAAAATAAATTAATATCTGTTTGTATGGGTTAACAAATTAGAGTTATCAATATAAAAACAATATAAATATTTTAAATAAAAAGGCAGTTAAGAACACAGCTTCCAGTTTAACATTGTTTAAGCTGTGAACTTCCGATTATTTATTACCTATCGTTAAACCAAACCATTTTAGAAAACCACTTTCTATGATTATACTTTTCTTCTATGTATTTGTGAAATTAAAGAGTGATCAGTCTTAGTGATTAACTGTTCAAGAAATGTTTAAGTAAATCAAAATATTTATTTTGTGAGCAAAACAAATAGCTTTCAGAATTAATATACACTTCTATCAAGGATCAGGATACTGCTCGAGTAACACAGACATGCAGTAGCGCAGCCATATTCAGCTCCTGGGTTATTTTCTGCACCTGAACAAGAGACATAGGTTAGGTGCGGCCCCAGCATTTCACCGGAATACCGCACTAAAGGAGTCTTCACGCTGCGGAGATGCATTTGATGCTGATGTGCCGATATTGCCAAACACTCCCATTTCCTGGTTTATTATGCGTTAGACTTCACCAAGTACCGCGTCATGTTGCGTCACTCCCCGGACCCAACATACCTAGCCTGTCACAGACACAAATTCCTTTCAACGCTATGAAAAACGCACCATTAAGTGCCGCATTCAGATGAAAATAGTTTCAGCTGTGCAGATCAAAACCAGCTCAGGTTGGCACTGTACAGACTATAAACTTGACAAATTACAAACCATTTTGATTTATGTCATTCAAGAAAATCAGCTGGCAGCACATGGCACAGTGATAAGAGCTGCCATCTTCCACTCAAAGGACCCAGGTTTGAATACCACCTCCTGCTGTAGTACCCTCCTTCATCTTGATGACTTACTCTGAACTGATACAGGGAGGGGGGGGGGGGGGGGGGGGGGGGGGGGGGGGAATTCGCCCTGCTGTGGCAGTCACTGTAAGTAGCTGAACACCAAGTTTCTTCTCGGAAAAGCATCAGCTACATAAAAATGTTAAACGCATCACAATCACAATATTTAGGCATAAACATCTTTACTTTGTCAATATTGCACAGCCCAGGGGTAATGACACAAGTTCTCCAAATTCTTCCTAGAAAAGATTACATTTAGTAACACTGACATTTTGTACCTGCAGGGAGAAGACACCTCTTAACAGTACTACTTCCATTATGACTACCAAGATTTTCTACATTCCATCAAGCTCGTGGTTCAGTTTACAAACCTCAGTTTTATGAGGAAAATATGCATCTATAGGATTTGTAGAAAAGTACTGCTGAAAATCAGTTCACTTGAGATAAAAGTATCATCCAAGCAACCAAATGATGAATTACTTTTCCCCAGTACTATTTCTGTCTTCTCTGATTTACATGTCAATTAACTTCTTAAGTATGAACATCTTTACTGTAGAGAATAGAGAAAAATTCATCACAAAAATTCACAAATTTCTCATGTAGCCAGTCCCCTGAATAAGCAAAAAGTAAATATGAAGACTGCCACATTAAGGACAGAATTTCGAACAACTAACTTCCAATCTAGAATCCCTAAGTTCACAGACGGTTACATAACAAAATGTCAAAACAACTTTTAATGAGTGAACATTTAACGCTCATGGAGTAACTGGTAAGAACAGGAATATCCTACATTATGCCCTTCTGCAATATTTAATGCTTCTTGCTCAATATTGATTTAAACAAAGCATACAGCAGTTTAATAGCAACTGACACATTTATGTTATATTTTTTAATGAACAATGCTGTCTCTAAAATTTCATGTAGAACTCCGAAAAATATGCAGCGGTTAATCAATGTGCACCACTTGTGCCCCAGGTGCAGCTGCTGAAAAGCAGAATTATTTAACTGGACATTGAGGAGAGAACTGATCAACTGGACTGTGTAACCATGTGGGACTAACTCCATGTGTGATTTGTGTTACAGGACAAGGTTCTTGCTTGAGGCTGGGACAGTGGATAGGATAGTGGTTAAAGCTGTTGCCTTTGGAGCCAAGGGTCAGAGATTCAAACCTCACCTCTGGCTGTACTACCAGTGAGCAAGGTACTTACACCAAATTGTTCCAGTAAAATTACCCAGCTGTATAAATGGGTAAATAATTGTAAGTTTCTTTGGCGCAAAGTCGGCTAAATGAATTAAGCTGTGATTTTGTGCTCCTTGCTTCATATTATAATAAAGCCCTCACAGGACTATTCTGACACCTCAATGTCTGGTCACTTCTGCAACTAAAACACACTGGATATGACAAAGTGCAACGGCAATATACAAGCAGACAATTTGTTACTAATGAATCAGACAAAGCACAGAAAGTTTGAAAAAGATCTTGTTGGAGGTCTGATTTAAAGGGGGGGAAAAAAAACAAAGATTACACCTTTAAAAAAAAAACAACTTACGGCCCTTGCACAAATTACTCGTCACATTTTCGAAGCGCGGTATGTTTTCGACACGACATCTGAACCCAGTTCCACTTCCAAAGTATGACAGGAAAAAGCATGTGTACTGTGAGCGTCCCCGCTACGATGGTGCTGCTATCCAACAGAAGCAATAGGGCAAACCCATTGTGTATCTTAGCCTGTTCCCTGGCTTCCTCTTCGGGATGTCAGGCTTTCACTGCCTTTAGATATGATCAACGTTACAGAGAAACACCCACATTTTTGTGTGACCCTTGGGCTTGAATCAGAATCATTTGTTTTTCTGGCTGAAAGTTTTCAATGAACAAAGGCTGCCAAACTTAAAGTCATTTATGCTCACTTGTGTTAACTAACTGTGACTCTGATATGACTCAGGCTCATAATTTCCATGGAAATGTTTATACCTGCAGTCCAGTTTCCAGCCATCTTTGGAACAAAATGGTTTAGAATGTCAAGCTTTCATTTATAGTTAGATACACACATAGCCATCAAACCATCAAATTCTCCACCACATCAACCGAGGTCTTCTTTTGAAAATTCTCAAAAAAAAGAGAGTACTGTACTGCTCACTAATCAGATATTGGTAACACAAAGAAGCCATTTCAGAATCAGACACACAGTGTTTAAAAACTTTCAGTTCAAGATCTAAATGCAAAGATAAAGCAAACTGACTGAATGCATATTTTCTCACTTTTTAAATCATGTAATAGTCTTATGACTTCCTCCATGGCTTTTTTTTGTCAATCATTGTAGTTATGATGATAACTGTTCATTTTTTTTTTTTCTTCAAACCCTAATATCTTATGTCAAGGCAACCTGTTTGGAAGGATGCCATTAAAAAAAAACTAAACAGAAACAATCAATGTCAGATACAAAAATATAGGTAATAATGTACAAGGCTGGGAATATAAAGTAATACATTTTTCAACACTTCAAAATTTAGCAATAAGAACAGCACCACAACGCATAAGCTGCTGTACACTGTAAAAGGTCCATTTTTACCCATCCAAGTTCCAATCTTACTACGGTTTTGTTTTCCCTTGAGGTATCAAGTGACAAAGGTACACATTCATGTGAGTATCTAAAGTAATTACCACATATGAAGGAAAAAAGATGTACAAATGACCTAAAACCGTTACAATCAATTAGTTATGATTTCAAAAGACGGCAACAGCCCACGAAAGAGAGAATAAGAAGGAAGTTAAAGTGAAGACACACATTACTGATACATTATTAAATTACGGTTACACACATCAGCAGGTTGCATAACACCAGCTATGAAGGACAATCCCAGTTTTACTAAGTACCGCAAATACTAAGGTTAAAAAAAAAGACATTACAAGAAGTTCAACATGACATGGTGAATCAACACTAACATGCTTCTAATGCAGGCGGGGGGGGGGGGGGGGGAGTTTTTCACCCATTCATATAAGAACTTTTCTGAGATCCCACAAAGAAACGATCACATCAAGAATGAACTGCTGAGGGACAAATGGAAGTGCTCTAAAAAGCAGAAATAGGAGCCGAGTGAAAGAATGAGTCATGGAGGAGTATTTCCTCAATGGGGGGCAGAGGAGGGTGTCCTCCTGGACATGTCACATGCAAGCAAGGTCGGTTTGCTTAGTGGGAATTTTAAAACAGGCATGTATTTATATAATTTAACGTGATTAACAACGAAAAGGAAAGTAGTGACGGAGGGGTGGGGGGTGAAGGTTCAGGCTGGAGGAGGTCTTCAGGATGGAGAACAACCTGCTCTTCCTCTGGAAAGAAGAACACGTTACCTACTACTGGCCGGACACTTCCGACAGCGCGCGCACTCACACACACAGACAGGCACTTCAGCCTATTACACGTTCTTCAAACCGGCCTCTTAATTAAAACAGATACAGCTGAACAGCGTGAATGGAAGCTAGAGGACCTGCTGAGACTAAGGTCCCCCCTCACCTCACACAGCGAGTGTTAAACACAGAAAGACACACACGCATCCTCTCTCTTCCTCTCACACACACACAGCACGCGGCATGGACGGCCGCGCGCGCTCCGTCCCAAAAAACAAAAAAAAAAAAAAAAAAAAAAAGGGACACTCACCCAGAACCACCTGGTATGTTAAGTATCACCTGAGGGTCATAGTTCGACGAAAACGCCCCCAAACAGCAGCAGTGTGTGAAAAGAGCTGTGCGGCAGGAGCGAGGAGAGCTGCGCTCCGTTCACGCTGACAGCTGCCCACGATGCGAAACGGAGGAGGAGGCAGCGGCGGCGGCAAGCGCTACTGCCTGGAACTAGCTCGCCAACGAACCGCCGAAAAGGAAGTGAGGTAATCGGAGCGGATGTGACGTCACGCCACACTCACCGCGGAAGCGCGTTTTACCGGTGTCGGTGCGGCGTGAGCTCGTGCTTCATCTGTCACAAACGCACTTGTTCCAGTGCGCGGTCTGGAGCCCGTTTGAGTGTCCGCAAAAACACCTGAGCGTGTTAATTTTTAGCATCAAATATCGTTTGTTATGGTTTTAACCGAAACGTGATTTCAAAACTGAGGTAAGCCGTAAGGTGCAGCTCCTGACGGTTAAGTTTGTCGTAACGTCGTGTCACGTGTGGACTCACTGTGATTCACTGTGACTGACTGAAGAAGTGTGAACTTCAAAATAAATCTGAGGGTCCCCCCGATTTTGTACGGGATGTGCGCACAAGAGTGGAACAGCAATTGACTTAGTTTATATATGATCGAGTTCATTCATTATATTTATATACATGAAAACACTAGTGTTATGACCCCACACTTTATTCACCCAAGGTGTCAGATCACTCATTCATACACCAGTGAAACACACTTTCTCTGTCACTCACTCACACACAGTACAAGTGACCTTTCGAGTCATCAGTCTAGCTGAATAGCAAGTCTTTGGATTATGGGAGGAAACCCACAGAGAGAACATTCTGACTCCACAGACTGAGCGGGGATCAAACCCACGTCCTCTCGCACCACCCAGGTGCCACGAGACAGCAGCGCTACTTGCTGTGCCACATACAGTATAGAGACATTGTGGTGGTCAACAAGAAGGAGAAGAGAGCAATTGTGGTAGATGTTGCCATCCCAAGTGACAGCAATGTCAGGAAGAAGGAGCATGAGAAGATCAAGAAGTGCTGAGGGCTGAAGGAAGAACTGGAACGGATGTGGAAGGTGAAGTCCAGAGGGTTCCCAGTCGAAAAAGGAGCGCTCGGGGCTGTGACCCCCAGACTGGGAGAATGGCTCCGGCAGATTCCAGGAACAACATCTGAAGTCCGTGTCCATAAAAGTGCAGTCCGAGGAACAGCTAAGATACTGTGCTGAACCAGCGCTGTGGAATTGGAAGCAATTATTGGGTTAGAAAAATGTGTGTGCTGGTGTATAAGTCAAGCCCCGAAAATTAAAGGTGTAATATAGGTTTAGGCTGATATTAGCCAGATAAGTTAACCCCCAAAATAATGTGCAACTTTTGAGCAGTGCTGTGGAGTCGGAGTCGTAAGCAGTTATTGGGTTACTGGAGCCGGACTCGAAGATTTTGCGTACCGACTCCGCCCCCCTGCACAGAGCCCTCATACTCCAAGACCTCTGGTAGAGGACCAGAGCTTAAGGAAGACACATGCACCACCCCATGTAGGGGTGAGAAGGATATACTGTGAGTGTGTGTGTGTGTGTATACATACACACACACACACACACACACACACACACAGGCCTATATATTACATATAGTATCAGCTGAGGGTCAGGTGATCAGGTCATGTCATGTAAATGCATGTAAACTGTTAGTAGTTATCGTAATACAATATACCCGCTCCAAGAACGATTCACACAATAAAGCAAAATTTGTACTTATTTGGTGATCGTGCATTTGTGTGCACATTACATCTGCTTTGGGTCTGTTTCGCAGGAAAACGCATTCGTTCCTGACCGCTTCACACAACTGCTAAGCCAAATTAAGGGACTCGTTGTTTTCCTTTACAGTCCATTATTAAGATCATTAATTTCAATGAGAAGTACAACGGCCACAATGGTCGCACCACCTTTTCAGTTCAAGGTCATTACATTATGTGCCAGACTATGTCACCCCTGTTGGTATGAAGGGTCAGTGTTGAGGTTGCGATAAAGATGTGAATTCTTTGATAGATTGCAAAAAATATAGCAAACAAGAGTTTATGCAAATCACTAATTCAGAATAATTCACATTTACCTGCATGATGTGAAAAAACAAGTTGTGACCTCCAGTAAATCATTGATTTAAAGAATTACCAGCATGACTGTAAATTCACATTGCTTTCCATTTATCAACCTCTTATGTCCCAAAAAGGAACTGAATTGAGGAAAAGAATTTCCTTCACAACTTTCCCTAATCTTTGCATTGTCCTGGTATCACATTGGGGAAGTGCCTTCACTTCCCATCTGCTACAGGAGCGAAGACGCTTCGACTTCGGCAGAGATACGGCTTCCAAAGTTAAATATAAAGGAAAGGGGCAGTAGCAGAACTGTATTGAGGTCAAAATAAGCCTGTGCCACTAAGTCGCTGTGTTTATCACATATGTTGGACATCCAGTAAAGTACCAATGAACAGCTTGGCTGGAATGATCCAGGAAATGTCCCCTGTGCCTCATGAGATAGCAAATTTTAATGAAGGACTTTCACATGACACATTGTCAGTATTACCGAGTGCTGCGCTTGCTGAAAGTCAGGCTACACATTAATCAGTGGGGAGGCAGAAGTCGAGGCTTCTCATACGGTCAGACCGTCAGCTGGGTCACTCGCGCTCGTGCATTACCATTTCCTCACACCACATCACTCTTTGACTGATCCTTTACTGTATTCAATTTCAAAATTACCGATGTGCTTGAAAATAAATCTAGAAAAACCCATATTTATTCCAACAAACTGTTAGTATCTGTATCTTCACTCTGTGTTCACACAGGTTTCCATCCACAGTCCAAAGTTGGGTTGTTCTGATGAATTGGTGACTCTAAATTGACTATGGTGAGCAAATGTGGACATGGCTGTGTGTGGCTGCCCTGCAATGGACTGGGGTCCCATTCAGGGTGCATCTTTTTCAGCCTTGCAAACTTCCAGGGCTGGCTCTGGATCTCTCTGACCCCCCATTTGTCCAGACAGTTAACTTAGAACAAGTGATGTTTTTTTACAAGCCTTTTTTCAAAAAGGTCCCAATATTATTGGAGCAGACTTGAAATGGTGTCATTAAGGTTTTTGAGAGACATGGAGTTTAGTACACATGGAATATTAATTTTAAAAATTAGAAAAAAAATTGCACAAAGACAAAAATCGTTTCAGTATTTCTTATTACACTGCATTTAATTTACCAAGAGGCAACATATATCACGGTAGCGATAGAAGTGCAGTTTCACAATTTCTCATACAAAATATGGCTTTAATATGCATACATCAGTGAATATTTTACCAGTGTCATACACTGCATCACTGAGTGGCCTTCTGAATGGCTGTGTCACAGACACACACGTTGGCACAGAACCTTCCTGTTGGCTTCTCCAGTGATACTTCTGTCACCAGACTTACGTTCACAGCGATCTGTTCAGGTCTGCAGGGCAAAAGCATCCGCTTCTTTCTGTGTGTCGCACCACTGTGAATTCACGTCCTCAAAATCCCACTAAGGAAACAGAAAAACCCCAGATATACATTGAACCGAAAAGAGGAAAAATTCCCACAAATTTAACTACTAAAAAAAAAAGATAAATACCTGAGCACAAAGTTCACTTTACGCTGCCATCCTGACTGATTTTTTTCTTAATCATAAAGCTATACCAAACAATATTCTGTCACATTTGGTACACTGAAAAACAACATATAGCATCAAGAATAGCGTTTAGTTCCCAGAACACAATTTTATGCTCTAGTCTGAATAATGTAATGTTGCTACATGTCATTTATTGTGAGGTTTCATCATTATACACCAAACGCTGAGCTTGAGCTGGGTACACCAGGCACAAAATGAATGTTACTGAATTAATAAAAGAAATGCATGCAGCACACACTGATGGTAAATTCGTGGCTTGTTAGGGCTGCGGGATGACAGCACTGTCACACATGTTGAAGGGGTACACAAAGGATTTCAGCAACTAACGTCCCAGTCACTGCAAGGTCCAAAAACGTTATCAGTCCATGTCTGATAAAGGTGGGTCCAGCATTTCTGAACTGCTCCATCCTGGAAAGCGCACAGCTGAGCGTAAATAGTTCCACAAATAGAAATGCTGAGTGCCAAATCCCCTATAGACCCCTCATCTATTCTGCACCACTTCCCAGACAGACTGGTCCTGCCCAACTTTTAATCACAGATCTTTAACAGCAGAACAATTGAGCCGTAACACAAGTCTCTGCCGATTCCACCCCACCTCATTACAAGTATGAAAACAATAGAAAGCAAATTTCAAGCTGTTCAAAAATCAGTTGGTACTTTTTTAGAAAACCTCAAGGAAAGTTCCATCAAAAGGTGCATGACATTTCATTATTAGCCTTTGCAACAGACATAAAATCCAAGCAACATCCATCAGTAACGCCATTCCATAATCTTTCACTCCTAACAAAATATTTACAAAGCTTGTTTCTCAGTGTATTCAATAAAGGACAAATTGACATATTACAGAAACTGCTTGTCTTATATGACCTGTGCAGGCAATCTCTACTGTATACTTTGTCCAGGCAATATGGTTTATATGTACTTTTTGCCAACACACCCTTTAGTCCCCCCCATCACTGTATGATTGTGTCTAAATTTAAGGGCAAACTATAACATAAAATTCCTGTTTACAATAATGTAAATATCCCCAGGCTACATCAAGGCAGCACTGTACACTGTTCCATCATAGAATAAGTGTTAGTGGTCAAACATTATGGAGTTGTGCTTCTAACTCGCATTAAACTGTATCATAGAATTACTGACTCCAAAGTCAAATGTCATACCAGCGGTTAAGGGGTATAAATGCCGAAAAAGCAGGGGAAAACATGTTAAATATACAGTAAAAACATGAAAGAAAAATATTGCGAGTAAATTAAAATTTTGCATTTAGTAAGACTACATTAAAAATCAGAAGGTTCCCTTTAGGACTGCTAAACATTTGAACAGAAAGGTTTGTTGTGGCTATACTCAGGTAGAAGCATTTTACCTGTAAAATAAACAAGTACAAAACCTAGTGTTTGTAGAAGTACTGCACAAAGTAAAAGCAAATTTTGATTATTAGTCAACTTCCCTAATTAACTGAGCTCAGACAGAATGCAGCTTGGCCTGCTCCTTCATGCACTTCAATGGGAACATTTAATCTTTCCTCTTTAGTACATTGTTTGAAGCACAATAGCATTCGCTCGCCACAATTTGCCTTTGTTTCAGGGTCAATTCTGCTCTCCATTGATGGGTTTTTCCAGGAGCTCCCTGGAAGACCTTTCCAAGACATGTTGGGGGAAGTGAGCTGAAGATAGCCTCTTCTAGAGAGGCAGCAGACGCTCCCCAGGCTTTGGTACTGTACTCTGCTGTACAGCTGCAGTCTGTGGACCCTCCTCAGCACCTGAAATGTGCACACTAGACTGACCTGTTACCAGGACACTGGTACAGAGACGTACTATGGCAAAATTCCATACACTGCCTGGCCGCACATTATATCAAATCAGCCGCAGTTTAGGCTGAAACTAGATGGCACAGTGGCTTAGCGGGTAGCACTGATGCCTCACAGTGCTGGGGCTGTACTTTTGGACATAGGTTTGATCTGGCTAAGTCTGTGTGGAGTTTGCATGTTCTTCCCATGTTAGAGTGGGTTTCCTCCCAGAATCCAAAGACATGTATTTCACTTGGATTGGTGACTCTAAAGTATGTGTGCATGTGTGTTGCATTGCTCTGCAGTATAGATCGGTGAAGGATTGTAGGTAGTTTACTATAGGGTATCTAACATTGTTAATGACCTTAACTACATGACCTTGCTAAATACTAGTTTATCACTGTAAATAACCTGGGAGAAAAGCTTTTGTTAAATGAATAAATTTAAGAAATATCAAATGAAGCATTGTATGTCAACAAAGCAAATGTGCTCTTTTGCTTAACAACAGTAATTATAACACAGTAATATTGCATTTTAACATCAACAACAGTAGTTAAATTAAATTTCACTCTTGATTTCCTGAATTAAGAGTTCTGCACATTAAGATGTATACAGCAACGCCACCTCCAGGGCCCAGCCTGAATTACAGGTCTTAAATATTCAAGTGTACAAATAAAGGTTTCAACTGACACAGCGGGTGAAATTGCATCATCTGTCATTTATGAAAATATGACACAGCAGTTTTAAAAACAAGCATGCAACATAATAAAAGCTTGACTAATTATATATAAAATAGTGCCCACATGATTCACAACCACTGAATCCCAGGGTTGTTGACCCTTTTGTTAGCCAAGGGCCACAGTCGTTATCGTTACTGGTCCGAGGACCACACATGTAAATCACAGTGACATACTGAATCTTAAAGATCCAAATTGAAGATTTTTCTTGTATTTTATTTAGGTGCAGTGAGTACTAAAGAGTGTAATTATAGTTGTATTATGTGATTCAATATTTATAGGATTTATAGCAAGTACAGCACATATTAACTTCATCAGTGTTCTTGCAGACTGCATGTTGACCAGCTCTGTGTTAACCCAAGTCTGGCAAGGAGACTAATGGCTGAAGCAGCAAGCTTTTCATAACATCTAATGAAAATCAAAGGTGGAGGTGTATTCATCTGTCAAAACTCACGAGACATACCATCTCCTCACCTCGAGATCCGAGCTAACGGATAAGCTGTCCATGGAGCTGCCCGAGGAGCAGGGGCTGTCCACCTGGACCACTTTGACTGTTCTCCTGGACTGACCTTTGTGGCTCTTATTCACCTCCTTCAAAGAGATCTGAAACACACAGACACAAATGCACTGCTTGCGGTGAGAGCGCTTCAGTGAGTGGCAAGACAAATTACCCAGTGCGGATTCTCAGTTACAATGTTCTAAACCAAAGAGCAGAGCCTTGTTTATCTGAGAGACAACAAAGATAGTCTAGATCCTGTGGACAGTGGAGCACCTTTCCTGCTGGCTGGATGTTGATATCCATATAGAGTCCAACATCAGTCTTCCTGCTAAGGTATTTGTTGCCACGAAGAATCTGAAGTGGTGTCTCAGGGTGACCCTGTAGTGCAGCAGAGAAAACAGGAGTGACAGAAACAAACTGCAAAATGATTGTAAATCTAAGCTTTTTCATTCTGCACATTTATAATGAACAAAAAAAAAAAAAAAAAAAAAAAAAAAAAAAAAAAAAAACTTCTCTAATAAGATAGATTAGAAGCAGATGGGGAGAAGAAAAGGGAAAAAAAAAAAACACCAAAATTGCTCTCTCTGGCCCTAAGGTAACGTTTCTCAGGTTCTTATCCTTTTCTAGGTCACAAACCCCTTTAAGAGCTTGATGAAATCTGACCACAATCACATTTATAAGTTGAATAATTATACAAAGTACCGTACTCAATGTATTGCACAAAAACTCAGTTACATAGGGTTATCACAGACAGCAACATTTTTAACGTTTATTCACACAGATGGTGCTTTTTCAAAGCCATTCTGTGCTTCACAGAGCCCAGAAGCACGGCCACAGACCCAGGTTAAGAACCCTGCTCTATGTATGGTTAGTCTATGTTTCACTGCCCACATTGTGCTTCCCAGAAGTCCTCCCCCTAGGGCAATGCAGAGCACAAGAGGAACTGCCAAGAAGGCACTGCGTGTCTGGGGAAGTGCTTCTTCGGAGTGGGAATGAGGGCCGCACTCCTTTCTGCTTCCTGTAGCACGAGAGGGTGATGATCTGTGACGCCAGTTAAAATCCAACACTGAGAACTGGAAAATATTAGACTTCTTGGTAGTTATATTCTGCTAGTCCCTGCAAATGTCAAGTAAAGCTTATTTGACAAACTGAAGCATAAATTTCATTTTACTAATTTACTGGGGGGGGGGGCATAGTGGCGCAGCGGACTTGGCCGGGGCCTGCTCTCTGGCGGGTCTGGGGTTCGAGTCCCGCTTGAGGTGCCTTGCGACGGACTGGCACCTCATCCTGGGTGTGTCCCCTCCCCCTCCAGCCTTCCGCCCTGTGCTGCTGGTCTAGGGTCCAGCTCGCTGCGATCCCGCTTGGGAAAAGCGGCTTCAGCCAATGTGTGTGTGTGTGTAATTTACTAGAAAGTCAACATTAATGTTGGGTGTGCTGAGTTTTTGGGACCCATTGCTTATGTAAGCAATGATTACTTTTTTATAACTACTGTTATTACAAGAATATGAATAGTTGCTATTTTATAGATGCAAATCTGTAGCCCTCCAAAGAGCTGACATAAAGTAAAAAGCAAAACAGGATTGAGATGAATGGTAAGGATACAACAACATCAAAGGCAGCACATCCAGTAGCAGTTAGGATCCAAAGCAGTGCCTTCTGTATGGACTTGACGCGTGTGTCGTACAGCAGCATGGCGGAGGCATACAGCAGACTGGCCAGCGCACATAGCACTCCGTAAAATATGTGCAGGGCTGAGCTGATCTCACCCCGGTGCTAGAAAACCAACACAGGTCCAAAAAAAAAAAAAAAAAAAACAAAATTCTCATCTAGATGCTTGAACCGAACAATTGAGGAACATTTTAGAGATCACATGACATGGTAATTAGTAAAAACAGACTATTAGTTTTCTTTCAAGCTTCAGAAAACATAAAGGTTATCAATTTGACTCTTTGTTTAATGGTCCATCAGACACCGTGACCTACTACCCCGGATGCTCATGTTAACAATGTTGGATTAGGAGAAAGAAATTCCTTTCTTTTTCATTTTTTAACTTGTGTATTTTTCAAACTTTTTTTGCCAAACGTCACCTGCATTTCTGACTCGTGCCATTAGACAGCAGTAAAGAGCCCCAAAAGAGAACAGTATGAAACTGCTTTCGTTCAACACACTTCCAGTATCTTCCAGTATGTACAGCATGTATGCGGCAGTATCCGTGATTAATTTCAAGATAAGGAACACCGCAAGACATGCCATTTCAGGTTAAGATAACGGAAGTCTTGTGATACACGAAAATGGAATATTAGTTTTAAACCTAATCCATTAGTTTTCTGTTTTTTTTAAAAACAGAACCCAGACCATAAATACAAAGGACATCTGCTTTATTATAAAGCTTTTACTGGTTATGATGTAGTGGTTCGATTTATAAACAAGCTGAGTTATGGATAGACTTCTGATTCCAATTGTGTTGGTAAGCTAAGGTTCCAGAGCACACTACAGCATGGAGAATGGGGATACTTACAGCTTCAGCCAGCACAGGAAACTTGGAGGTCCAACCAATGACAAAAGAAAGAAAACCCAGCGTGTAACCTATAACATCTCCGTTCTCCTGCTCCAAGAGACAAGGATAGCATGGTAGTGAAAAATCATGGGCCAAACATCTGGAAACCATCAATGACACTCTATAAACACCTGCTACTGGAGCTGGAAATGTTTTAGCAACATTATTACAATGGATTACAACCCCACACACTCACCTGTGGAAATATGCCAAGGAGATGTCGGTTTGAATGGGCTCGGACTGCAGGCATGGGCTTTGGGTAAGGCAAAAGGTAGAAACACGCTCCCAGAGCAAGAGGGAGGGACACAGCCAGAAGGTTCTGCTGCCTCCTCTTCCTCATGATGATCTTCATCCTTCTAGCTAGGATATTATGGAAAGAATGCCTTCACACTGATGCTGTGCCGTAAAAATGATCAGCATCATTCATCGATTTACTTCTTGCAAAAGCCTAGAGCACATATCACTTACAAGGTATGTGAAGATTTTCAATGACAGGACACACAAACTTACAAGTACACACCCACACTCTTCAGTTCATGCTAGGGCTTCTTCAAGAAAAAGAACTCGAGTTTCTACGCCATTGTAGCTATACATGAAATTAACATCACGACCTTTTCAGAATTCACTCACCACTGTCCGAATGCCAGCAGAAACAAATGCGGATGATGATAAAAGAAAAATTAACGACATCTAGCGCAGTCATGAACACACCCATGAAGACCTGGAATAAAAAGGAGACTAATTAAGATTCAGCTCAGCTTCTATAAGGCAACGACACACTATTGCTTCATCTAATAAGACTACAGGAGAGAGCTGAATGAAAAATCTGTTTTATCGACAGTAATTTGTTATAATTGTTTTGCAGCTGGTGGAAGACCTTGTGGAACTGGGCTTGTCAGTTTGATACATACCTTTTATAACCTTGAACCAGTCTGTCTACCTCATTTGCAGTGTTTCCCCATCCACACCTTAAAGACCTGCTACCCAAGTGTAAAGGGAACTAGTGATTTCTATTGAGCTGATACCTTAGTTCAAGGTGACAGTGTTATCTACTGTCATCCATGTAAATTTATTACTTTAGGAGGTGCTTTTCTCCAACACCACTTACAGTGATTTTTAACCAGTATTTCACACTTCTATCCATGGTGACTTAAAGTATTAGATACATCGCAATATTCTACAGTCATGAAAAAGTTATTCCAAATAAAGATGTCAGCTAGTTAATCACAGTATGCTGCTTTGGAGAAACGTGTCTGCAAAAATTAATAAATGTAAGTGTAGTAGTGCGGTGCAACAGAATTGTGTTCTAACACACTACACTCATTTATTCAAAGCATCGTTGAAATATCCACACGTTCATCTGCACCGGAGAGAGACATGGAGATGAAGCTTGGGCGAGGACAGCGTGAACTGCCCATGGAGGAGGACAAGGCGTGTGCGAGAACCTGAACATCCAGCTGGTTGGAAAGGATTGCGCCCAGGGTGCCGCTCAAGTCACCCAGCAGCCAGTAGAGCACATAGGCAGCCACGTCTCTGGAGGAGCCCTCCTTCGAGGTACAACGTCTGTAGAGTAGTCTGGGATGGGGGGGAACAGAAGAGAAAAGACCTGTAAAAACTCAGGTCCATAACGGACAACGACTCTCACCCTGGATTAATAGGAACACCTTCAGCACACAGGTCCAGCCCGGTGCTTCGAAGAAACCCACCCGAGGTCTGCCCTTTCGCCTCTGTAACGAGTGGTGTGGAGCACTCACTACTACTTTATCATTTGAACACTGCTATACTTGTCTAGGTGATATTTACTCCAGTTTTCACCCTCCTTTCTATTATTGTAGAGTCCTCACACAGGAGTGTGATTGACCTTTGACCTCTTACTGCTCCACTGATACTGAGCGCTCTGTAATGATTTCTTTTCCATTTCTTATTTCTTTTCCCCCTTTCGCAGAAGGAACAAACTTGAAGCTGATTGATCATGTCTTTTTTTTCCTCCCCTCCCAAAAATTAACTTACTTTCTGTCTCTGCTGCGCTACGGTTGAACCTCGTGCAGTTGGGGTCTCGTTTATCATTTGACGAGAAAAGGACAGACATTTGAGAAGACACCAGATTTTTTTTTTTTTTTTTGTTTTATTGAAATAAACGTCCAACCTACTCGAGAACGTCACAGTTTTAGGAATACTGGGGAAATAATAAAAAAAAAAAAAAAAACAGGGACCGCCGTGTTACTCCGCTCGCTCTGCGCCCCCCTCGTCAATCTGGAAGTCGTCGATGAACAAACAAACAGACTCCCAAAAAAACAAATAATAATGAGTTACTCACAGAAAATGCGCGGTGAGCAGAAAGAACGCGGACAAACCGGTGAGTCCCGCGGACACACACACGTTCTGCCCTTGAAAGCACAGTGTGTCGCGCCACCAAGTCCACTTGAGGTACTTTGTGTCCCACATCATCATGTCTCCTTTCTCCCCAACGCCTCTGCCGCCCGCGCCGCTATTAAACTCCGCCGTAATTTCGGCGGGACGCGTTGGCGCGCGATAGGGAGGGCAGCGCGCGCGGCGCCGGCCGCGAGCCCGATTGGGAGAACCTGGCGAATCACGCGGGACGGCTGGGAGAGCCGCGCGCACAGTCGAAGCGCGTATTATTAAATTATTAAAGCATCTCACAGACACATACGATCGATTCATTCATGAAAGCCTAAGAAACATTTTTAAAAAATGACGCGCGTCGCTTCAGCTTATGTTTATATTTATTCTGCGTTAACTCCCGAACTGGAAACGAACGAGACTGCCTGGAACCTTAGAATATCAAATATGCAAAAAAAAGGCGTTGCAATTATTAATATCATGTTCGTGTAGCCTGTAGCCTAGGATGGATACCTGAAGGCGAGTTTGTTCAAACTTGTTTAGCGTAAAAATGGATAAAAAAGCCGTTGTTCTCAGAACTGTCTGTGTTCGTAATATACTATAGGCGATAGATGACTAATCATAAATGTCTGATGTGGGATAAAAAAATAAAAAAACAGCAAGTATAAAGTGTAAAGTATACAGGATCATAGAAAGGAGATGATGGCAGTTGTGTTTATTCACGTTTCCGCAGTTGCCTCACTCACATCAACAATCAATGTATTTCAAGACTCAAGAGCTGCTGCATAAAAGGACAAAAGACTTTTCATGCAACAGTAATAACTAGATACATGATTGTGACAGTACTTTCATCGAGGGGCATGATTGAATGTTCCGAAGAAGTTGGTAAAGCAGTAATCTTGAGTTTAGATGCGTTCTAATCTTGATATTTACTCAATACACAAGAACTGCTCAGAGATTGGGACCAGATTTAGCCTTAGTAATAATCATAATAATAATAATAATAAAGCATTGGGAAAATCCAAGACAGTCTCAAGTTAAGATGCAGAACTTGCTGCTTATTATTGATCGCATCTGTCCATTTGATATCTACAATCATAGCAGACATGATTAGTTTTTAAATAAAGAAATATTCACAATTCAAACCAAAACTTTGAGGCATTAACTCATGTGTGCGCTGGGTGGTTCTGGTTTGAAAACCTAACAAGGTAAAGTATTCTGTTAAGAATCATTTTTAATTTTGATACCTTTATAATTATAGCTCAAATGGTTTTTACAGAAAAAAATTGAGATCAGAATATCAGCTTCCCTCGAACAACCTTTTCTTTGTAATCATTTTTTAAATTTATTAATTTAGCTGACATTTTCCCCTAAAGCAACTTACAATTACTTACCCATTTATACAGCTGGGTAATTATACTGGAGCAATTGAGGGTAAGTACCTTGCTCAAAGGCACCACAGCTGGAAATGGGATCCAAACCCACAACCTTTGGATCCAAAGGCAGCAGCTTTCACCGCTACACTACCAGCTGTCTCTATGTGCTCATTAGAAATGTTCAAATGCCACCTCTCCATGTACCACCTGCTACAGTTGATTCCTTTTCTGTGATGGATAATGCGAACCTCCGTCCTTTCGATAATTTGACTGCAAAGAACCACAAGCTTCTAGTTTTATATTTTACAGCAGTTGATGTTGCCTCTGGAAATTACAAAATATTCATTTTTTTTTTACTGTACATGTTAGCACATTACATTTACAAAAAAATATAAGGTATATAAGAAAAAAACTGGGAACAAGAAAAGTCAAAATACATTCAATGCAGAAAAAACTGTCCTCTTTTATTGTGTTCTCCTTGCTGAGCACTGCTTCCCTCTCCAGCCTCTAAGTCCAGTAAGTACACAGGTTCTTGCGGTCCCACTATGCGTCAAGATGTTTGGTGAGCCTTCGGACCTTCTCCTTTTTGTTCCTGTTGCCATGCTTCTTCCAGGGCTTCCCCGCTGGCTGTTCAGGGCCAGACCTCTCCTGTGGTGCCGGGCCACTTCCTGGCTTGTAGCCCATGACCGACTGGACACCCTTGGTCAGCGCCCGAACGTTCTCCTGAAAGACAACACACTCTCGAGTCTTCTCCAAGGTTCTCTCTGATTACAGCGAAAGGAGAAGCGTGCACAAGGGGGGATGTAATACCTGATGGAAAAAGTGTTTGTCTACCACATTCTCAATCTTCTTAACCTTGTGTTGTTTATTTACTGTTTTGGAGAACTCTTGCCCCACATTTCCTTCCTGGTTTTTAAACTTGCTGTGTTGAGGCTGGAAATCTTTGGCATCAATGTGTGGTGGAGGGTGGCAGTACGGGAGTTTACCCTGAAAATCAAAAGAAGAGGAAGCAGTGAAGCGAGGTCCGACACTCGCTTTCAATCTCCTGCTGAAAATCGACAATGACAACAGTACCAATAGTATAACAAGAGTATAACAATGCAGAAGAGTGAAAAGAATTAACTTACACTGACATAATCCTTCAGTATGTAGCGAGCTGATCTAGACTGGTCAGGTTGTCCATGGGCAGTCATGAAGCCCCTCATATCTGAATGTTCAAAGAAGCACGTTGTCACACAACCCTCACAAAAACAGCTATGAAAAGGACCACACTGAATTCTCTGCAGAGAGAGAGCAATAAGTTTGACTGTACCATGGATTGAGTTAATTGTTTTGAGACAGTGCAGAAATAAATGTTCCAGGAGGGAACACTGGATTAACTCACATCCATAGGCCATGAGTAGCTCCTCTGCAGTGGGAGGCCTCTCGGGGTCCTCGTCCTCCCGTGGCCGGATGATGTTAATGCCATAGGTGCCCTCGAGCATTTGTCGAGGAATAGTCTGGCACACGTGATGCAGTCAAGGGCCTCTCGACCACTCGTAACTACAATAACTGAAAAGAAGCGTCCACCTCCCTTTCAATACATTTCAAAGGGCAGGAATTTAAAGGACTTATTCGGTATACTGCCGGCTTGGATTTTTTTTTTTTTTTTTTTTGCATTTTAAGACCAACGGCCAATGAACATTAACTGCCACCGTAAATATGAACATTTTGATCCTCCGGTGAACATTTTGATTTTTTTTCAGAACAGTAAGAAAAAAATAACTATCACTCCTTTCAGCCATTATGTCAGCAAATTAATGCAGGGATTGGTAGATTAAAACTATAATACTTCAATGAAACTCACTGCTGCTCTTGGAATTCACATCACTTACATATGGAAAACAGACTATTTTCCATTTTGCACAATAAATATTGTAAAGCTACATCAACAATGCATGACATGCAAAGGATATTAAAGACACTGCAGGCACATGATCCCTCATCTGGTCGATGGGTAATATCCCATTGCAGATCATCTCAGCTTTAGTGGACACGAAGGATGGCATGACCAAGCCAGGGCAGTCGCACAGACACAAGCCTGGTTCCACAAACAAAGTCTGACAACAATATTTGAATTGATTTATTTTCATATTGGTCACTTCTTCAAAAGGTTTCTTGGGAACAATTAACGTAAGAGCAAGTGCAAAAGAGACACAAAACAAGCAACAATAACTACAGAAGCCACCAGAACATCAACAGTGATTGATAGGGGACTATTTTCATACATTTTTGAAACTCACTGAAATAAATGTCAAAAAATGCTGAGTGCCCAAAGGCAATATTAAGAACTGAACATTACTCAGTAAAATCTGTATAGAAAGTTTAGAGCATAAAGGAACACTTGACGAACCACATACGTCAGTTTGGAAACACGTTCCAAACTAAATTTTCTTGAATAAAGCAAATTAAGGCACACTGGAAAAAGTTACTGAAAATTACAATCTAAATAATCAAAAGTAACTGCAGGAATCTAAACTATTTCTAGAGTCCATAAAAGAAAAAAATACCTGAAAGTGCTTAGTGTGTCCAGGAGTAGCTGAAACTGAAACTTTCTTATTCCTAAGGATAGTGTTGATGGTGGAACTTTTCCCAACGTTAGGATACCCCACCTATTACAAGAAAATTAATCAGTCCTGCATTTGCACCATGAAAAAGTCAAATAGGAGTCTATATGCGTTTTTGACTTCACCCAGTATGTTATGGTAACATTTTATTTCCGTGGCAGTAAGCACTCACCAGTCCCACGGTGATTTGGCCCTCTTTCAACGTGCGTCCCGTGTGTGCTGCCCTGAACACGTTCAGCAGCTCGTCTCTGCGCAGCAGGCGACTTGTATTGTGGAAGACAGCAGGTGAGGAGCCATCTTTCTCTGCCTCCTCGCCATCCGATCCTTCAGAGCACGTCTGCCAGTCCTCCTCATCCACGCAGGACTCAAACTCGTCCCCTTCTTCCAATGCATCGTCCCCCTCTTCCTCCTGCTGCTGCTCATCCCCCACAGTGAAATGGCCAGTCACCTCTTTGTCTGGAGGTGTCTCCTCCTCGCTGTCATCCAGCTCATCCTCGTACCCCTCCTGCTCCTCACCCTGTGAAACCCAACCAGTAGTGTTCACCATTTGAGATGTGAGATGAGAAGCAATCAACTGTTAAACATCCTTTCTTGTGCATTTGACTCTTGGTACACGACCTCAATGTTGCCTATTTATTAATTCATTCAGCTGACACTTTCCTCCAAAGGCACTTAAATGTCAGGTATGAATACTAAGTTACTTACTACTTACCCAATTATACAACTGAGTAATTTTTACCGTATCAATTCAAGGCATGTACCTTGATGATGGGTAATACAGTAGGATTTGACCCTGGATCCTTTGAGCGGAAGGTGACGGCTCTGACCACTATGCTGCCCGCTGGCCACATCAATGTTAGAATTCCGATCATTGTCATACAAAAACTGTATTGGGAAGTCTCCAGTGAAAGATTTACTTCTGCCATCATATGATCAAATAATATTCATCACGACATCTAGGTGACAGGCACCTTGTCCTCCGCTTCCAGCCGTTTGTTCTCTGCCAGGGCCGACCAGAATGCAGCTCTGATGCCCTCCCTCTCAAAGTGCTTGGCCCAAATGTGACGCTGCTCCCTGGTCAGCAGGTCAGCCTTGTTCAGCAAAAGCATGTTCTCTTTGTCTGGAGACACCTCCTTTACGTAGCTTTCCTGAGCAGAGGGGTACAAATCAAACTCGAGTACACCACGCACAACGGCCCAATTACTGTGGTGCATCAAATTTACAGGCTCCTAGAAAAGCACTTACTAAGTCTGGGCAGCGAAACAGCAAGGGGTTCCTGGCATCAACAATCTGAACCACAACATCGCTGGAAGAGACAAAAACCAAATGTCACAACATGATACCGATTGCATGTCCTAAGCTAAGGGGAAACAGAAAAGTTCAAGACAATAAAAAAAAAAAAAAAAACTGGAGGGGTGGGCAGCTGCAGGTACTTGGACCCCCAAGGTTTACTTTTTTCTCCTCTCCTCATGGATAGGAATTTTTTTTTCCTTTTCCTCTCTTCAGCTCCCAGTTGATTACTTAGTTATAGTTTCCACCACTATCACTGCTTTTATTTCTATTTGGGATTTGTGCCCAATAGTCCAGCACTCTGGGTTACTATTGAGAATAGAACTCAGGAAAAAAATAAATAGAATGGAAAACTGCGGTCACAATTCTTGCCCAGATGGAGTGTCTCCACTGATCCCACCTCCTCTCAATAACTCTCCACAGCTGTCTCCAAAAATCAAGATTCCGTTCATAGGGGGTAAGAATCAGCTTCTGCTCCTCTTCGAGCCTAAGAGATGGGCGAGACAGCACAGTGTTAAGTTCCCATTTATATATGCATATATGTAAATACTCAAAGGACAACAAGCTCCTTGCATGCTGCCGCATAAGTGCTTACCGTGCCAGTTCGCGTCTCCATGTCAAGAAGGTGTCCCGTTCAGCCTGCTGAAGGGCTTCCGGGGTGGTGCCGTCATCCCAGTGTGGCCTGGAACACAAGGACCATAAGAACAATTCCTCACTTGAGCACACGTGTGCTACATACAAGGAAGTGCACACCACAGGTGGAACTGCGCTGCACAGCTCGTCCCTCGTCTCTCCCTGCTGTCTTTTGTATGACTCTGCTCAGCCTCCACCTGCTTTCTATCCGCACCTGCGTTCCCCAGGCACACAGATACCTTACGCTTACAATTATTTATTTGGCAGATGCTTTTCTCCAAAGTGACGTACAGCTCAGTGTTTTTTAAAAAAAAAAAAAAAGAAAAAAGAAAAAAAACATTTCTCCATTCTACATGCAGACAGCTGATGTGAAAGTAGTCAGTGTGTTAAACACCAGCATTTTTGTTGGCACACGTTATGTGAATAGCTGCAAGTAGAACTGAAATGGTCATCTTGAGAGATGGGGTTTTTGGAGCAGTTATGAGAGAAACAGATCTGAAAGACATGGGTCTAAAACCCACGGGTGGCATGGTGGCACAGCGAGTAGCACTGCTATCTCACAGCACCTGGGTGGTATGAGAAAATGTGGGTTCGATCCCTGCTCAGTCTGCGTGGAGTTTGCATGTTCTCCCGGTGTGGGTTTCCTCTGGATGCTCTGGTTTCCTCCCACACTCCAAAGACATGCTGTTCAGGTTCCCCACACTGTGTGAGTTACAGAGAGTGTGTTCCTCTGATGTATGGATGAGTGACTCTTTGTAAGTAGGGTATCTAGCAGCGTAAGTCACCTTGGTGAATAAGGTGTGTGTGCTGATAACACTACATAATATCCCTTGTAAGTTGCTTTGGACAAAAGCATCTGCTAAATGTAAATGCCTTCAATGTTAAGGGGAATTCAACAGCTCAGAGGGATCTCATTTCACCACACTGGGGCCAAAACCAAGAACCTGTGGCCTTCTAGTTTCCAATCTCTCACTTATCTTCCTGGAAGAAGGAGAGGACCCTGGAGAAAGAGAGCAGAGGGCATGTCCCTGCCAGGGAGAACTCACTGACCTGCCACTCCCCATATGAAGTCCCTCACTCTCCACATCCCTGAACAGTCAACCTTTCTGTAAATACCACCAATAAAAGCACTGTTTCTCCTGTGTCACAAGAGTCTGTCTTCCACCCTGTTCCCTAAAAGATCCTGGCGTGACATAGTTGTGTACTCATATAAGCAACACTGCACATGTGGGTTTTATGCCTGGATTTAAAAGAGTCCAGAGCAGCTCTGATGTTCCAGACTTGATTTTGATTGAAATTTCCTCAGTTCTTGAAAAGCAGGAATTTTGCATTTTTGGTGGAAAATAAGGGTGATCCTTTTGTACCTCAGGAAAACAGTTTGCCAATTTAACGGTAACAAAGAGTTCTTTTCATGGGAATTCTCTTTACGAGCAGACCTCAAGGAATAAATTGCACTGGTTATGCAAAGGACACCTGTATTAAGATATTGCCGCATTATTGTGTTTTATTATATGATATGGCCGTACAATTGAGTTATCGCGTTGTTAAATTATGATATAGCTGTATTACAACCTCCTTGGTATCCTGAGGAAGCGCTTGTTTTCCTCGTGCAGGTTCTGCAGCCTCTCCTTCTCCTCCGCGCTCAGCAGTCCTGCCCGGGCTTCGGCTGCTACAAACTTGATGTTGAGCTTTTCTGCAATACAATATGAAACAAAAGGACCTGCATTCAGAAACCCTGCTCACGTGTGCAGGAACACGCATGTTGTTTGTGACATTGCTGATTACCTCACCTGCGGCGAACTCGGTGCCTGCGAGCGCGGCTGTGCTCAGGAACTCGTCCAGAGAGCTCTGCTCTGTAACCGACTGCAAGTTCAGACGGGCCCAGTCGGAGTCATCCTGCAGCTCGCTCGTGTGTAGCTGTCAAACACCACACAAAATTGGCCTTAAGCAGTTTGTTTCAATGATCCATTCTTAAACATACACATGCAAAGCAAGAAAAAAACTGAAATAACTGCCAAAGCAGGACAAATAAATAAACAGAAACAAATAACAAAATAGTATACATACCAGGGGAACAAAAACTAAATAGAAAAACCAGAAATTAATGCACAAATCAATGGGGTTTTGGGCTTAACAGCTTTTGGAGGTCAAAAACAGGATTAATATACTGCTTCATTCCGGCATGAAACACAATAAAAACAGGTTTCTTGCCTCTTATTAAACATTATAGTCACAGAAATATTCTTCTTTCTATTACTATAATATTTTGCAATTAAAATAAGATTAATCAAATAGTATTCTTTGTCTCTCTTCCCACCAAGGCCCAAGCAGTTCATCTTTCAACAATTAAGAAAAAGCATTTCATAAATCTCCACCGAAGAGCTGAGATTCGTCTCCCGATCGCACACTCCAGAAACAGCAGTGTGTACAGAGGTGTAGAACAGTTTCAGAACAGCTGTCACAGCAAGACCGGTGCGTTTCAACGTTTCTTTTGGCCTTCAAAAGAAAGCTTTTAGATAGATAGACAGATAGATACTTTATTGATCCCACAAGGGAAATTATGTTTATTATATTATGGCACCAGTCAAGTGGCAGCTTGTTGCAGCAGCTCATTTTAGATGGGTAAAACCTGAATTTAAACTGAGAAACGTTTCTTACTCTGTTTTACGACAAAAAATTTAAATGGCGGGGTCCAAACACGACTCCTCCAAGGAGACATAACATAAGCAAGAGGGTCACCCTCTCACTGAACAGGGATCCAGTTCTTTTATTTTGAGAGCGGGGAAAAAAACGAACCCTCCCCACCAAAAGTTTGATGGCGATCGACACGGGGATCCAGAGGAAGTTGTGAGGTGATCATTTACATTTATTCCTTTAGCCAACGCTTTCCTCCAAAGAAACTTACCACCATGTTAATGTACTTACAACTATTTACCAATTTATACAGCTGGGAAATTTAACTGCGGGAGCAATTCTAGGGAAGGTACCTGCAGCCAGAGGTGGGGATCGAACCCGCAGCCTTTGGGGGTCCAAAGCCATAACCACTAACACTGTTATATACACAACATATATATAGAAGAAAAACACTATATTAAATTTAGAAGACCATAACAATAACAACAACAACAACATAAACATCTCCCAGAGGAATGACATGATCCACAACAACAGCAGCAAAGTCTGTCTGGAAGGAAAAGTTGCGGAAGACTTAACGTTAGTGGATTTAAAAAGTCAAACCAACGAAAAGATAATCGTTAAAGCGGTATTTAATATTTAAGAAAGAAACAATTATTCCATTATTCCTGTTCAATTTTACACAATTACAACTAAGTACCCTGAGTGAGAAAACCTGACGAGAGCCTCCGCTAATGAAAGAGACACACGACATGATACTATATACACCTTTACGTTACATATATATTTATATTACACATACATAAAGCTCACAATAGTGTTATATATGTAATATAAATTTTACATATAATAATTATCCTGTGTAATAATAATAAACACAAACTGTGTAACTTGAGAGGCCATGATCATGATGGCATGATTCGCACACACAGTCTGAGTCTGAAACGGCACTGTTTGTTTACCCAGGAATCTGCCCGTCTGCCACCGCGACCAGCTTGGAGTCTCTCCTTTATCAAAGTCCTCCCCAACCCGGTTCCACCGCCGCCACACTTCTTTTTCCCCATCTTATGCTTCGGCCTCTTCGCTGTTTCGAACCCTTTTCAAGCACCTAGAACGGAGTGTGAAAAAATACGCAGCACGCGGAGCTCGTTGTCGCTCGGAAGGATAATGAAGGGACACCGAACCTACCACTCGCATCTCAGCCTGGACCAGAAACGTAAATATATATAAATATGATATACGCGTAAATATATAAATATTATAATATACTAAGTTTTACTGTTCCACAAAAAACCGTAATCACGGAACTTCTTCCTCCCTGTAACAATTCTCAACTCGAAAACGTCAGCGTTCAATTGGGCCGCATCAATGGTACGTTCTGCGTCTGCCTAAAACATCCGAGTGAAACAAGTGCTATTGTGAAATAGCTCCGCGAGCTGAAAGCGTCCCCCACGTGCCAAGCGTTCTCTCATCCTGGTTCTTGATCCATGTGAAAATATTTGGTCGGTTACTCGATCAACAGTGATACAATTTACACATTATGCTCATTTTAAAAGCCTTGTACAACACAAACATATACCCGATAAATTGTTTGTGGAAAAAGTCTGGTAAAGTGTGTAACTTTTTTACAATGATAGATACAATCCAGAAATGTCCGTTAGTACAGAAATACATTCTCCAAAAGCAGATTTTAAAATTCCATTTAAATAAGCTACTTATACCTTTTCAGATACTGAAGTAGCCTCAAAACCAGTTCGAAAGGTCAGTAATGATTCGAAAATAACTGTGCTCAACATTTTATATAACTTTAATTGATATATACATATACAGTTGTTTTATTTAACAGTGGAGGTCATTTCGAAAAGAAAAAATAAATCAGGAAAATGACTTCCTGAATACGGTGTGTTGAACACGTAACGACGCGCGCTGTTGCGCTGTGCCGCCAGCAGATGGCGACACGGAACCATATTTGTACAGAACGGGCTCAATCACGCTATACTGTGTATCACGTTATAGAAAGGGAACCCTGCGCTCGTTAATCTCAACCTGAATTCGACGCGGAATCCTCTCTGTTTATATATTGATTATATAAACAGAGACATACAGATACAAACAGATATATTGATTATATTTTATTTCAAATCCAGCTGCTTTGTATGTCCATGTATGCTTTTTACTTCGATCTTCATAAGCAACCCCGCAGGTAATCGTACTGTACTCTCCCTCGGTGTATTATTATTTCATATTTATTCACGGAACGTGCTTCTTCGAAACGTCTTACGATATGGGTCGTAACGCTCTTGTTCTGTATGCTGGATGTGAAGGAGCTCGACCACATCAGATTCCTCGCATGTGCTAATCTGTACTTGCCTGGTGACGCTACTTTAACGGTATCGGATTATTAATATGACAAAATATGAGCTGCAAAACAGTAAATGATACGTGTCGGGGACACGAAACTGCGGGCCACTGGATCGGAACGTGCTGCGAGAACTTGCGCTTTTAAACTTGAATTTATCCGGTTTACTTGTTTTTTTCACGTTTTACATAGCTTTAGTTCAATTAGTGTAGTCCAGTCCAGACAAAAAAAAAAAAAAAAAAACAAACACCACGTGGCGCAAACAAATGTTGAACACACACACACACACACACACACACACACACACACACACACATTTTCAGAACCGCTTGTCCCATACAGGGTCACGGGGAACCGGAGCCTACCCGGCAACAGAGGGCGTAAGGCCGGAGGGGGAGGGGACACACCCAGGACGGGACGCCAGTCCGTCGCAAGGCACCCCAAGCGGGACTCGAACCCCAGACCCACCGGAGAGGAGGACTGTGGTCCAACCCACTGCGCCACCGCACCCCCTATTCAAATGTTGAATATTCAACAAATATTATCACACCTCCTGTCACGTGTATTCAAACACATTTAGGGATTTCAACGTCCTGCGAGAACTCGCGCGCGCTTTTTTTATTTCTATGTAAAACAGCTAATGGTCCGTCACGTTTTCACATCTGTATAGTAAGAAGAGGCAAGAACGGCCGCAGAAGTGGAGAGAACGCGAAAGAAAATAAGAGGCGCAGACGAGAGCCGCTCTCTCCGGACAGCGCTTTTCAGAAAAAGCTCGGCTTGTCCCACGTCCGTCCGCCCCCCCGGTTCCCCCCGCGAAGCGCATCGAATGGTTTGACCCGGCGACTATTTATAATGGGTCCGTCGGCTGTGCGCGGACTCGACTACCGCACAGGGAGGGGGAAACGAAACGGAGGCGAGCGGAGCGGAGCGCCGTGCGCGCAGCGCTCAGGGATGCGGATGCGGCAGCGGGAGCGGGAGCGCAGCCGGTAGAAACGCGAATAAAACGGTCCGGCGGCGGTAACGGCCAGTTCACGATGCTGCCGTGGAAGAGGAGCAAGTTCGAGCTCATCGAGGAGGACCAGCGCGCCAAGCAGAAGGGCTACTCGGCGAGCCTCAGCTACTCCGCGCTCAGCTCCCTGGCGCGCTCGTGCCCCGAGAGCGCCCTCTGGCGCGTGGGCAGCGTGTTCCGCTCGCGCAGGAAGAAGGTGCAGATCACGGGCGAGGACCCCACGTACACGGTGCTGTACCTGGGCAACGCCACCACGATCCAGTCCAAGGGCGACGGCTGCACGGACGCGGCCGTCAGCAAGATCTGGAGCCGCAGCGACATGGCCAGGAGCGGCACCAAGATGAAGCTGACGGTGAGCGCGCAGGGCATCCGCATGGTGCACGCGGACGACAAGGCGCGCCGGCCCGGCCACCTCTACCTGCTGCACCGCATCACGTACTGCGTGGCGGACCCGCGCCTGCCCCGCGTCTTCGCCTGGATCTACCGGCACGAGCTGAAGCACAAGGCGGTGATGCTGCGCTGCCACGCCGTGCTGGCGTCCAAGCCGGAGAAGGCCAAGGCCATGGCGCTGCTGCTGTACCAGACGTCGGCGGCGGCGCTCGCCGAGTTCAAGCGGCTCAAGCGGCGGGAGGACGCCCGGCACCAGCAGCAGCAGCTCGTGGGCGAGGGCACGGTGCCCGTGGCGCCCCTGCGCAAGCTGCTGCTCCTCAACGGGCAGTGCTGCTACAAGCCGCCGGTGGAGCGCAGCCGCAGCGCCCCCAAGCTGGGTTCCATCACCGAGGACCTGCTCGGCGAGGAGCAGGAGGAGAGGGCCGCGCACTTCGAGTACGAGGACTTGCTGGGCGGCGGAGGCGTCCCGGAGGACGCCGGCCAGGGTCTCGACCGACTCATCGGTGACCTGGCGGAGATGAGCATCGGCAACGACGTGCGCGCGCTCAGGGCCGACCTCGGGGTCACCCGGCTGCTGTCCGGCGAGAGCACGAGCAGCGAGTCATCTGCCGACGGGCCCCAGGAGGCCCCGAGTACCCCGGAGGACGGCCCGGTGCAGGAAATGGGCTGAGCGTCCCCAGCGACGCGTCGAAGTTGCCGCAAACTGGGCTCCGTGCCTTAGCTGGCCCTTCTGGGCCCATCACCGTGACGTGGCGCCCAGCCCGTGCTGCTGTTGTGCCCGGTTCGAACCACTGGCATGTGAATGTGTGCTGCCAAAGTCTGGGGGGCACAGCAGTACAAACCCTAGGAGATAATGGATTAGGGTTTTTTTTTTTTTTTTTTTTTTTTGAACCAGGGACACCAGGCCTGGAAAGCCACAAACAACAACAAACAAAAAATGGCAACAAAAATGTCAACAAACTGCAAGTAGAACAAAAACGGCAACAGATCGAAACATAGACGTAAACATCTCCATACAAGCAACAACAGTAGAAGAGGAGCGGAAGAGCCCATCCAAGTTGCTGAGGCTTTGCCGTTCGTTCATTAGCTTATCGTGAGTGTGGAAGAGGAAAGTGTGCGGAATCGGGGAATTCCAGTGTAATGGCGCGGTAAACACCCCGGTGTGTATCCGGGGAGAAGATGCCAAATCCTGCAACGACCAGTCCTAAGGAGAGCACCTTCTAATCAGTGCAGTGCTGTCCTTACCATCCAGTAGAGGGATATTTTCTATTATTATTATTATTATTATTATTATTATTATTATTATTATTATTATTATTTGCACTGTTGTGAAATGTGTGTGTAATGTAATCGACTGTTTTGTACATCTTCTCATTCTCCCGGAAAGTCTTCAGAAATATATTATCTTTGCTGTGCAAAAGAAACACCGTAATGTATTAAGATGTCAATAATAAATTATGTGCATACAAGTTTATTTTTAAAGGAGCAAATGGTATGTCTTCTGCGAACTTCAGAAAGACTATGAATAAACTGTCAACTGTTCTGCGTGTTGTCTAGTCTCATTTAGTTTTTTTTTTTTTTTTTTTACGCTCTTGAGAAAGTTCATGAGAAGCTTGGAGCTCTGAGCGCTACCTTTCACACCTGAATGACAGGTACGTCACTGAAGGCCCAGTGTGTTTCGACACGGGGCAGAGGGCTTCGGCTCAAGGCTTCTTCTTAACCGTGATCAGTTTCCATTTGCTCACACACACACACTTTTTCGGTACTTTCTTCATAGGTGGAGCACAGTTTGGGCACATCAGCCAGTGTATTTGAGCAATACAGTGTGGTGATCTAGTAATGATGTAGTGACAGGTCAGTGATGTCAACATTTCTGAAGTTAAATTTTTCACTCCTGCTGCTTTGCACAATCCATGTTTATAGATCCACATTCCAGCTTTTAGATGTTCTATAGTCACTGAAAAGAACCTGGAATAGTGGTAAAATACTCCAATATATGACAAGATTGTTATCCTCCATGGGACAAAAGAGCAATAATTAAGAACCAGGAACAGACACAAGACAGTACTTGGCATAACCCCTCATCTAAAATACACACACACATTTTCGGAACCGCTTGTCCCATACGGGGTCGCAGGGAACCGGAGCCTACCCGGTAACACAGGGCATAAGGGCGGAGGGGGAGGGGACACACCCAGGACGGGACGCCAGTCCATCACAAGGCACCCCAAGCGGGACTCGAACCCCAGCCCCCCCGGAGAAGAGGACCTGGTCAAACCCACTGCACCACCGCACCCCCCTCGAAGCATAAGAGGTCATTTTTATTTTTTATTTTCTAACAGAACAGGACAAAACTGTCACAACAACATATTTTGGAAATGCAAATACATATGAGGGCAAGAGTTCATAATATTTATTGGGTTGGTCATGCAGCACTAAAAAGTGTCAAGATGATGAACAAATCTTCAAAAAGGATCATATGAACGAAGACTTTCAAGAGTTCACACCTCTAGCGGAAGAACATTAAATACTTGGCTCGACCACCGAAGTGCAGAAGGAACTTCTGATGCGGAGCAAATATCTGAGATACGTTTCTTTGCCGCATGCGTAAGAGTAACGAGCCTACATTCCATAACTTCATCAGGAGCAACATCTCTTAAAGTATTGTGTACTACTTCCATGCAGAAGTTGTGTGGTTTACAGTGTCCTGAAAATATAATAGGAGATGAAAGCATAACGTTTTGCAGCTTCCAGGAGAGATGGACGGCGATGATTATCATCCGTATGAAAAACAACAGAGTCGAGTTTGAAATGGCCTTCAACACGTGGAAGTTGATCTGCTCTTCAATAAAACATGCGTCCCTTGATGCGCCACGCACGCTGTCAGTTAAGGCTCTGTTTACCACTGCAAAGGAAGTAACGCACTGCAGAGAGGGGTCTTTACCTCATTTATTCAATGGACACGTCTCACCCAGTCGACGTGCAGAGGAGCCCGAGACGAACGAGAAAATTTGTCTTTTCCTACCCGGGTGGCTCGGCTTGAGTAAAAGATTTCTCCGTCTCTTTTTCTAAATGTTCAAAGTGCAAGATTATTCATTTTCAGAAACATTATATTTTTCAATGAAAAATGACATCTTGCAAAGGGGATGTTCACTGGAATATCTCAGCAATAACAGTATGTTAATACAGTCTCAGGTAAACTGTTACATGTCACTTTTGACATTATGTTTTTACCAAATATTAAATTAATTTATTTTTTAATTTATTATTTTTATTATAGATGGGGGGGGGGGGGGTGCGGTGGCGCAGTGGCGCAGTGGGTTGGACCACAGTCCTGCTCTCCGGTGGGTCTGGGGTTCGAGTCCCGCTTGGGGTGCCTTGCGATGGACTGGCGTCCCGTCCTGGTTGTGTCCCCTCCCCCTCCGGCCTTACGCCCTGTGTTACTGGGTTGGCTCTGGTTCCCTGCGACCCCATGTGGGACAAGCGGTTCCGAAAATGTGTGTGTGTGTATTTTTATTATTATTTATACATAATAAAAAATACATTTAAAGAAAATTAAAAAAGATGGCATCCATTACACCTGAACAGCATGATTCAATAGAACCCTTTCTTAGATTTTTTCTCCTGGTGTAGCGCATGAGAAATGTCGTTTTTCAGCCTGAACGCTCACCTTATTGAAAGATACAAATTAGGACGCTTTAGGATCTCGCGCCAGCTGTGAAACGCTAATTTCCGAGGCACATTCACAGGGAAGTGCGGAAGTGTTTCCAGCTGAAAAGGGCTTTATTTTGAGCTCAGCGGTTTGTTTTTGCCTTGTCATGTGGAGAAAGGGTGTGCGCGCACATGCGAAATAATGAACACCGCAGGATCAGACAGAGCTTGGGCAGTTGTTTTGTTCAGACTATCGAGAAGACCTGTTACCCGGTTTGCTTTTTTGGGATTTACTGGAAATGCAATGATTCTGAAGGGTACATATCCGACATACGAGTATACATCACTTGGTATTCTACAATCGACAAACGCACGAAATGTTTAGTCTTTCCTAAAAAATGTCTTTGAAGCCCACAATGAGGACCTTTCATTGTAAACACAATTCATCTGAATTAAACTTGATTTTCTTTTTTATAGAGGGCTCTCAAAAGTCAGTTGTAATAGATACAGCAGATATAAAGTAAGCCTACAGATAAAAGGTTAGCGATACATTTGATGGCGAAGAACTATACTAACCAGTTCAGCTATAAAGTAAGCGATCTGGGCACGGAGGAAAGGAAAACAAAAAACTCCCAACCAATATCAAGGGAGAAAGATGAACCTCTGGTTCATTCTCTCATTCATCTCTGCTCACCACTCCTGGGAGTTCTACATAATTTCCATAAATTCATTTTACTGACAATTTTCTTTGAAGTAACTTGCACTGATTTATCTGTTTACAGATTGTTAACACTTACTGTATCAATTCAGTGTAAGTACCTTGCTCAAGGGTACTGCTACCTGGGTCCTTCAAGTCCAAAGCTGGCAGCCGCACCACCTCCCGTTTCTTTCGTACTGTAGTATGTGTATAGTTTTTGCCACGTGTTTTCAGGCGTGCTCTTTAGTGGAGCACAAGCTGATGGTGTCCTATGTATGCGAAGTTCAGAAAGGTCAAAGTCATATGATGGCAGGTGACCGCACGAGAAACTTCACTGGGTGAGACTCGCGCACCTTTTGAGCCGCTCGCCTGAAAGGCCGCACGGGATGACGGCATTCCTATCACACATTGCCGGGCAGCACAGATAGCAAAATGAGAAGGTGCACCGCAGAATTCTGCAAGCCGCACAAAGTCAATGATATCTTATGCAATGTATGCAAATTATATGCAAATCATTATCCTCACCAGCAGGTAAAGCAGAAGCAGTGACTGACATCGTTGGCTTTGAAATGGGTCCGACGTACATGATAAATTTTAGGAAACTTGGGGAGACCCAAAGTTACCGGTTCAGAAACTTATTGACCCAGAAAGTAGCTTTGCTGAAGGCTTTATTTGAATGAGGACAGCCTTTTATGTTCAAAGTTTCCATCATTTTAGGGATTTCTTCTTTCTATTCGTGGATCAAATTTCCTGACCCGCTCCTCAGGTGTGCTGGACACTGAACTGCCCGCGGTGCGTCTAATGTGTGTGTGAGATTGATATCCCCTGGGCTATACTGTGCTTCCTGGGCCACACGCTAAAAGAGCAGGCTGCCGGTCGCTTCCACGGAGCAGAATATGTCCGGGATGTCATTATTGCACCGATAATGCAACCCAAGGGCACAGGGGCAGGTCTCCACAAAGAGGCATTTTCTGATCCACTTGTGTGTTCAGCTACAGTCAAACTGAGCAGAATTTTTGAGTGCAGGACCACAGCTACGTTCTGCAGATGAGTGAAATAATCTGCTGTGCCCATAATTAGGTAGCTAGGTGGTGACCAGCCTGCCTAGTTTCTAATTCTTTGAATACCTTACTGTAAAGTTCTGGCGTGCACACTGTGCCTGGAACTGTGAACGTGACATGTAAAGAAGAAAATCCAGTCAGGTAAGAGCTGTGCTCTTACATTATTATGAATAATTAAGAGGTTATTATATCCTGTGTGTCTTTACATTCCCGAGATACTTTATGGAGATTTATATCGATTTTGCGGTACTTCTGTTGACAAGAACTCATGTTTCCTTAAAAGATCTTGAAGTTTTTTTGTGTTCTGCATAAAATAATATGTTAAACACACACATTGGAAAAAAATTCAGTGGTTAATAATAATAATAATAAAAAAAAGAAGTAATTCATTTTTAGAACACATTGATTGTATCGGTAACCAAACCCAGGGTTAGGAAATTAATTGTTCTAATGTATCAACCAGTAGAATTTTTTGTCAAAGAACCTGTGAATAGGTGTGACATGTAAATGAGAAGCTCTGATTTATCAGGGGAAACCGCATGCTTAGCAACAATGGATACCGTGTACCAACATGGTGCTCACATTACTCTGAACTGGTGGCAGCCAGGCGGACTAATAAACACAATATCTTTTGTTTCTAAAGGTTACTGAAGTTTTCATCAAATTCAGACAATACCAGGTGATTACTGAGTGGGTTTTAATCAACTCTGAATGGTCTGTGGAACAGATATAGACCAGCCATCATCACAGTAGTGCGTGGCAGCATAAGAAATATTGATTTTAACAAACATAAGTTACATACGTACAACTAGACATCGCACAGTTTTAAAAAAGCTGAGGACATCTGGTAGCTTAGTGGTTAGAGGTGCTGTCTTTGAACCCAAAGGTTGCAGGTTTGAATGTCATCTCCTGCTGTAGGGCCCTTGAACAAGGTAATTACCGTAAATTGCGCCAGTAAAAATTACCCAGCTGCATGAACGGGTGAATAATTGTATGTTGCTTCGGCGAAAAATGTCAGATAAATGTAAAATTAATACATGTTCAAGATAATGCCACAAACATTAATAATTAGGACTAATACTTTATATATAGTGCACATATACAGTACATACACACATGCGGTACAGTGCCACTTTAAAGGATGTGAACTGTTTTTGCAATCATCTGTCATAATAGGGGTGTAATTACCAATTCCATATGTTGGTTTAGAGGAAATCATGCATGTGGGAGGAAAAACAGGTGTGGCGCAGGTGCAAAAGTAAGCGAAGATGCATTGGTTAAACCAAGCAGGTAAGTAGAATCAGGTGTGTAGATCATAACCACTCATTTGATAAGTTTATTCTAATATTTTACAGAGGAATAATAACCATTAGGGTTCAGATTCTTTCAAGCAGCACTTATACACACTCCATGTACTGTACGTACTCTGTCGAAATAGGTTCCACCTAGTGGCCCAGCCCGTTGTTTGACCACGCTGAAGACGATACGCCACCCGTTACAAAATAAGATAAATTCGCAGATCTGCCCGCAAGTGTGAGTCCGGTCTCTGCTCCCATCCCTCGGCGTGGGAAGGCAGGAAATGGCAAGCGCGTGAAAAGTCTTGCGTTTCAAGTGACAGCCTTTCACAAACTGCACTTTATAGCTATAAAGTCGCAGCATTTTAGTGTTACCGTCGTTATATTTCTCTTCTCGATCAAGACACGAATATGACTCGCAAGCTCATGTTTCATGCATCACAAAGCTGCACAGCTGTTCTCTTTTAGCACGTCATT
This sequence comes from Scleropages formosus, assembly GCF_900964775.1. Classification (NCBI taxonomy): domain Eukaryota; kingdom Metazoa; phylum Chordata; class Actinopteri; order Osteoglossiformes; family Osteoglossidae; genus Scleropages; species Scleropages formosus. Next base: position 23,356,718 of record NC_041813.1, read on the forward strand.
TACGGACAAAAGTGCATAAATGCTAAGTACTGACATGGTGGCTCCTAGGTCTAAACTTTATACCGCTCTGCCTCCAAGTTAAATGTAAATATTTATGGGCAGGAGGCTGGGTCGGTGCTGGCATTTCTAAACTCTATGCTGCTCTCTAAACTGAAGATACGACTACGGACGGTTGTGACACACATCAGCAGATACAGTAGATACAGAATGAGGCTACAAGACAATGCCATAAGGTCCCAACTTGGTTACTGTTTTTGTTAAACAACATATTAATTACTATTTTTCAACCTGCTTTTTAAAACCGGACTCTGCAGCATCACCACATGTGGCAAGAGCAAAATACATGTAAATACACACACACACACACACACACACACACACACGTACGTTGTCTGAAACCACTTATCCCATGCAGGGTCACAGGGAGCCAGAGCCTAACGGGACACCAGTCCATTGCAAAACACCACATACCAGACTTGAACCCCAGACCCACTACACCACCATGCCCCCCACGTGTAAATACACACACACAGAGTCTGAACCGCCTGTCCCATACGGGGTCGCGAGGAGCCGGAGCCAAACCCGGCAACACAGGGCGGAAGGGGACACACCCAGGACGGGACGCCAGTCCATCGCAAAGCACCCCAGACAGGATTTGAACCCCAGACCCACCGGAGAGCAGGACCGTGGTCCAACCCACTGCACCACCACGCCCCCAGGTGTAAATAGGATAACTGAAAAATGCTCGACTTCCATGGATCATTTATTTCTGGAGGCCGTTCGACTAAACGGATTCAGATCAGTTGTGGAAGTGATAACCGAAGCCAGATGTTAGCAGTTATACATCAGATACGTATATATATAATGGCAAGCGGAGGACTAAGTAACGGTCATTCCCGTAAATACGAACTGAGGTACAAGAAAAGCACGACTCCATCATCGCCTTGACGTTTCTGTGAGCAGTCTTCATAGAGTCACTTGAGGACATTAGAGTAAATAACGTAATGCGCTCATTGTATTTTTCAGCGAGATGTACGTCGCTTCGGAGAAAAGAGTCTGCTATGATGAACAGATGTCAGATGTAGACTCGACGGTGCACCCGTTGGAACAACGCAGTGCATTTTACCTAAAAAACACATGTAAACACAGTTTTAAAAAAAATTCCACATTCTCGCAAAACCTGTCTTGGTTCGCACAGTAAATACCCGCACGGCACTTTTTCCATTTGTCCGTAAGCTGCACCATTCTAAGATAACGGAGTGACTGACTGCTCCTTTACGCTTCCCTCCTGTCTTTCCCATTCGGCTTCCTGGCGCCTGTTTCAGATAACTTGTTTTCCAGCGATGGACCATCAGCGCTGTCCACACGCACCATCCCTTCGTCAGAGGGGGAAAAATGATCCCATGGTGGAAAATGATTCATCATTTCTGTACGCCCCAAACACACACACACACACACACACATATTGCAGTAAGACTTCTCTAACACTGGAGATGTACATGTGTACACACCGTTAAAGGTGTATATTGTATCAGCTTTGTCGTGTAGCATCTGCAAATTACGTATCCCAGGACGAGTACTGAACGCACACCCTCCGTTTACTGCGCCGAATGCACAGCGGCTCACCGTCCCATCATGTGTGCTTGTATTCGGTGATTGCACAAGGCAAACTCCTGGAGGTTTTACTGTTCTTGGCTAATAAAGCAATTCTGATAAAGTGGCGCTGCTTATGCAACTAAAAACTACGCAACAATTTACTTCGGCGATGGCGTTAAAATAAATCAATGGTTGTTGTTTAAGGCTGCAGAACATCTTTATGGCAGAAGAGGAAATTTAAGAGATCTCCCCTAAATTAAAAATTTGAATCCATACCTAATCCAAATTAATGTTCCACTTTAGCAATGATGAAAGACCCATAACCACTTACAAGAGTTTAATACCGAAAATGGGTTGTGCAACCTTTTAAGTGAGTCCATGACCAAGAGCACAAGATTGACGATATCGTGTCGCCTTTTGAAGCAAATACCCGCCCCATTGCTGGCATGTTGCCCTGGAGTTTCAGCATACCTGAAATTCCACTAATATCTCCAGCACATGAGTCCTTGATGTTCCTGTACAGGCGTCTGAAGAGGGAGGGACAAGGCCGGTTCGACACGTTCCCTTTCATCGTGTGGCTCCAACAGGTTAAAAAAAAAAAAAAAAAAAAAAAAGCCTGTTCTAATAGGAGCACTCCCTTCCTGAAATGTTTATGGACTATGACTTGTAGCAATTCCATTAAAAAACAAAACCTGCTTATGATTTTCTACAGTCAGTCACAACAGCAGCTCAAAATCCTTTTATTTGTTATTTCTACTGTAAGCAAAGTGCCTGAAAATGATGATGAAAGTACACTAAATCACCGCACCTCCACTTCACTACTTGTGCAGCTGGGCTCAGCAGTGGGAAACAAATGCTGACAATGGTGCTTCAGTCATTGCTTTTCTCAGAAGCATTTATTTCCCAGTGAAAATGGCTTGATTTCATGCAAATCGTGACACTGACCACTAATGCGTGAGCCTTGTGCTGTTGTTGGAAGGCTGCGTTATCCCAGCAGTCACTACATAACCCATGTGCTTCGCGCTGCTGTGTTTTGCCTTATTTTATGAATTACTTCTGTGGTTTCAGGCCTACTGAGATATGCAGCGTACCACTAATTTTGAGTTTCCCATGTTTTCTGCTCACTTGTGATCACATGTGACCTCTGACCCTTGGCAAGACTCAGATAAAACCAACTTAAACAGCTCTATTTTTTCCAGCACAAACATGTTTTTTCGATAACTGCAACGGCCTGGAAATGCCACCGTGACAGGAAGGCTGAGAGGAGGCACAGGGATGTCATGTGAGCCACTGTCCTTGTAACAGGAAACCTGTGAGGGAAAGCAGGAAACACTGGTCTTAACTGGAGCCCCCTGGCGTCTGAGTGCAGCGAGCACATCCTTCCCAAATTAGACTTGGGTTAACAGACAGCTTCCTGTGGACCCCCCCCCTCCCCCCGCCCCGGGGATATTAGTATTTGTGGGATGCCAGCAATAGGGCCTGGACCCTACTGAAACCCGGTTGCAGTCCGTGACAGGTTTAATTTTTCCACATACGCATGGACTGTAAGTGGTTGCTATATTGTGTTTGTTTACAAAAGTATCTCCGGTGCCATCATATCCTGCTCATAGGGGTATCAACACGACTGGATCAGTGCCATTATGGTTATTTCCCTTCCAGAAAGCAGCTGCTGCTGGCATTTCCTCCACCAGGATGGACAGCATTTCAAGAGCACAGGTTGAAAGAGGAGATGCACAAAGAAAAGAAAAGAAAAGAAAAGAAAAGAAAAGAAAAGAAAAAACACACTTAAACTGGCAAAACTGTGCCAAGTCATCCTCTACATATCCATTGGTGGTTCTGTCACTCTTCATGGTTTTCCAGCTCTGCACTCATTTGACTTTTGAATCTGAATTTAAAAAGCTCAATGAAAAGTTGTCAATATAGATGTAAACACAACCAAGAGTACTGTTCAGACTGCAGGAGGACATCCTTAATGCTGACTTATAAAAATGTTAATACTGTTGCCAAAAAGTTTGATTTTTTCCATTTAATTTTTTAGTTAAACCAGATTAATTCTTCAAGAAATTATGGAATGTAGGCTGTTTACTCTTACACACTCTGCAAAGACATTCCAGATACACAGGAAAAGATGTTATACTCCATGAATATTTTTCAATGGCTCCACACAGGGACCTAGTCCAACCACCAACACGAAGCCACAAAGTACAACACTCAGCATAGCCAACATATGTACATCTCCATGGCCTGAGACCAAGAAGCTTAACTGACTTCACCAACCCGTCCACCAAACCAACAAACTAATCCCACCAACAAAAACCAACCATCAAACCAAGCCCACCACCTCCAAACCAACAAACCAACCCTAACCCACCAACAAAAAGACCAAATCAAGCCTAACCCAAGAAAAAACCAGCCACCAAACCAACCCACTGTCAAAAACCAACCATCAGCCCAAACCCACCAAAGCCAAAGCAATAGACCAAGCCTAACCCACCAACACAAAAACCAACCATCACACCAACCCATCAAACCAATCCCAACAACAAAAAACCAGACCCAGTTTAACCCACCGACACAAAAACCAAAGAATTGTATTTATTTCTATGGTTTATAGCCAAAGATCCCTCTTGAAATATATGCATGACAGAAACATTTCATTTTCCTTTGCTTGAAAAATGAATTTATCTGCACGACACTTCCGGGCATGCTTCCCTAAAGTACCAGACAGTGCCGCTTGATCACACCTGTCAATTATTGCAGCCTTTTGACCCCTTGCCCTTGTTTTCCGTGCACATATTCTTAAGCCGCCCTGTGTAGCTTTTCCTAAATCACTTGATTGAGGTCTCTGCAGTGCGTCTATAGCTTCAGGATGGGTGTACATGGCAATAATAAGCAGCCTAATTTGTGGAAATCTGAGAACGTTGGCGTCTAGAGACCTCAGGAATCATTATAGAATTATTTAAGCATCCAATGAGAAATTTAGCTGGTCACGTAGCCTTTCCATTGCCATAGTAACATATGTTCAATGGATCTATTGAAGGAACACGCTACTAGGCTCATGTGGGACAAACTGTGCTTAGTATTTAGCTGGTGAAATATTTAGTGATTTATGAAGCAATTATTAACGTTTTCATCAGTGCTTTCCCGCCGTTCGGTCTCCACTAAAAGTTTCTAGCCGAAAAACTAGAAAAAGAAGTTAGTCAATATTCATCCAGCTATATGAATAATGATATATAAGGACAATAATTTTTGATTGCTGCTTTGGACGAAGGAGATTAAGCAACAACCTCTGCACGTTCCCAGTTTGTGTAGGAGAAACGCAGATTTTGCCTTTCACTATATGGAGTAACAGGACATTTAGTGTACAAGACAAAGTTGTATTTTCAGGCTGCTGCTGAGATTAACTGTTTCATGGAGACGCCGCTGTTATTTCCGCTTGATGGCAATTGGTCCTGACAGCAGGGAGCCCATCTATACAATCAGCCCTGTGCAGAAAGTCAGCAGTTTCCAGGGAATTTTTAATGTCTCCAGTATTTCTTTTTTTGCTTACAGTTTTATAAAGCAACAATTTTTCCGTAGCAAGGAGAGTGCTCATCGTGAAAACAGAAAGCTTTAAAGCTTTACTTTTCCTTCCCTGCTTTACTACTCTTTTGTGATGCATTTTTTTAAAGAAGAAACATTTCACTTTTTTGAATTTTACATTCATTTGTTTCGCTGATGCTCTTCTCCAAAGCAACTTACAATGCGAAGCTACTCAATAATTGCCCATTTATGCAGCAGTTCGGGTTTAATACCTTCCTTAACAGTACCACAGCAGGAGGTGGGACATGAACCCAGGTCTTTAAGGTAGAAGATGGGAGGCAACCTATGGCTTTGTTTTCTAGAGATAAGTAATCAATACACTAATTTATGAATGCAGAGGTTCAAAGTTGCTGTTCTGTTTCCCTGAGCCACCTTCTCGTAACTCTCCATAGCTACTATAAATTTAAGCAGGTGCCAAGTGATGGTAACCTGGGCACTAATTTTCTCGCTTATCAGTAGACAATTACCTGCATTAAAGGAAAGAAATGAGAGTACGAATATTTCTTTACCGCTAGATCACCGCACCACACACTGTACTGTACGTCTACTAACTCCGCAATGGATAACGTGAGGTCATTGTAGCGCCTGACTGTGAAAGAAAGTCTGACAAGGGTGCACAGTTAACCATTATACACACTTTTTTTTGGGTGTGAAATGGGAGGAACAATAATAAGACAAAGGCTAGCGCTTAAAACGTGTTCAAGAAGTTAAAAAGCATTCATATCATTACAAGGTGCAGTAAGGAAACATTTTATATTCAAGCAACATTTTCAAACCATGAAATTATAGAAGTGGCACAAACATGTACTGCATATGTGTAGAATAAAAAATGGAAATTCAGAGACCTTTATGAGAACCTTGAAACAATAACAATACTGGCATATTCCCAAGGTCAAGGGTTCCAGCTTATAAGGAACACAACATTTTGCGTCACCTAAAATGATCGCCATTAATGATTAGTTTTTTGACAGGTACCTGTCAAATGTAGGTGGTGTAAAGACTGCTTTGGGGTATCGCTTGAAACGTCTTCTTTTTTTTTGTTAAAAAAATGTATAAAAATACACAAAATTCTATATATTTTAATATTTATTTGTAAACGACCCGACAACCAAAGAGTTGCGCAAACAGTTACATTCCAAAGCCTCCAGTGGTGCTACCTGACTTTGAGAGCTGAATACAAAACAAATGCCAGTTACTGTACGTCTCAGTCCTGTACGGGAAACATTTAACATCTGGCCACAACGCTCTGAGTTAGGGTGCCGATGTTGATCCGACATGTACTGTAAATCAAATGTCGCAGTGAATGATCACATTTGGATAAACGAGAAGCCTGAAACGCTTGCGTGGTAAAGCAGATCGTGAAAAAATACACAAGCCAGCCGTATTACGCTGTTCCGCACAACTTCAAAGTTATGTGTATTTATGTTTCTGTGCCCTTTACGTTTTTGTGCCCCTTTAGAAGTTCACGGCGATGCTCAGTCCCACATTCATTACACACACACACACACACACACACACACACACACAAATGCCCACACACCCTCCAGTTTGATGCCTTCTGTTAGTCCCACAGAAAGTTATGAGTTATAAAGCCAATGCAATACGCTCCCTTAACAGAACTCTTCTGAATTTTGTTAAAAGATGCTGCTTATTAGACATTCTGGGTGCATTTAACGATGAAATGTTGCAATGGATCAGTTCTTCTGGAAACAGAACGTCCGCTCTGGCTTCCCTCGGTACAATGGCAGAAGAAACATCGAAGGTCACGGAAGCATTTTTTTTCAGTAACATTGAAATGAAAAATCCAGTTTGTTCTCAGGGCGAAAATATATCACTTCCAAATTCTGATGGATCGAACATAATCGATAAAGCAACGACTTGGAGGTAGATGCAGCTAATTCGGCCTTAGAGGTGCTGCTATGTGCAACGCATGTTAATGGTTTTGAAGTTCACACACGCCCAGGACATGTTTCTACACCCCTGCCTTAGCATAACTCACTCTGACACCCTCAACCATGTTGTTGTTCCTCTAAACCCTCATATAGGTCATTCAGCACGGTTAAGAAGATCGCAGCTGACAACAGAACGATTATGACTCAGCTCTTCTTTTTCTGTGTGTGGGGTGGTAATTAAACATCCCCTGTTGAGACCCTTGGACAAGCGTGTTGTGGGTGACCCAGAACAACCTGGAAAACTTATGTAACAGTCAGTTATTTTGCTAAAATAAAGGCGAATCATCCTCAACAGAACGGGGGTCATTCTAGACTTTCCCTCTTAAGTTGTATAACCATCGCAAAAAACTGGTTGCCATGTTTTAAAAGGTGGAAGAATTTTCTTAATAGTATTTTATGCATATATTTTGTGACAATATTTTATTATAGAATATTTATTGTAATAATTTGTTTTATTAATATTCAGTCTTATCATGTATATATTAATATATCATAAGCGCATACAAATACAGACGTACAGCCTTCACATGCTACCAAAGATCTTCTGCGATGAAGTGGCTGATGATGAGAAACAAGCCTGTTTCACGGGGAAGAAAGCAGCTCCAGAAACCCGACGTAAGCCACACTTTATCCGTGGGCCGATTAATCTTTGAGGTCACGGGGATGTAAACTCGGCCGTAGGAGGTGTCACTGCAAACAAGATCAGGGCCGCCACGCGGCTGACCGAACACATACGGCAATTCCACGGACTCTCAGTGGCCGTACTGACGACTATGGTCCACGACGTGAAAAACGCGGTGGATTTTTGAAGACCGACGAAGATCAGCTATTCACAGAATGACACAGAATTCAAATGACGCTCTTCTCAGGGCGATGGCTTTGTAATGATGGGGGCCTACTTTTAAATCTGAGGGTTATTTTTATTTATTACGGCTAATTTTTTTTTTTTTTTTTTTTAAAAAAAAAACCTGTTCTAGAATACCGCAACAGATATCAAACGCAGGGAGCTTTCCCCCCATCATGAGCCACGTCTGAAAACGGTTGATGGGGAAAATGAATGAAAGCTGCAGCGCTTATTCCGTGTGCATCCATCGACCCCGCAGCAGAGAAAATGTACGGCACTGCGGCGGAAACTATTATTCCTGACGCTTGATAGGATGCTTAGCTATTTGTGAACGATTGACACGTGCCTGGTCGCGAAGGCCACGTATGAATCTTTCTTTCTTTTTCCCTTCAGCAAGGCTTTAACTGACACGTTGTTTGGTATATGTTCCATCAAGAGCTGCTGGACTGCAGAAGAGCAAGAGAAGATTGCGCGGACATGTCAAAAGGCATTTCGGTACACGGAGAGCAGAGCTCATGACTCACAGCTCAGGATTCCCAATTTGGACCGAGGGATCGAGGTATAACGTGAGCCGCTTAGTGCCGTCGCTCTTTAAGGCATCGACTTGGTGAGGTAACGTAACCGTAAACAGCAGCTCAGTACCACAATTATGACGGCACAACACATGACGTAATCGCTTCACTCTCGTAACTCTCCGCTTTCCTCTTTTAGGAATCTCGTGATCATTTTCCCTGGTTAACACCGTTTACGGATACACACACACACACACACACACACACATTTTCGGAACCGCTTGTCCCATACTGGGTCACGGGGAACCGGAGCCTACCCGGCAACACAGGGCGTAAGGCCGGAGGGGGGAGGGCCGTTTACGGATAATGAAAGACAAACATTTGTGAGCATTTTTCTGTGTTACTATAATGGCAGCAAATAAAATACAAAACAAGTGAAGTGGTATTCTTTCGTAAAACGCCCCGGGCGGATGTCACATAATCACTCTGCTGCCTAGAAAACAGTGTACTGCATTTGGCCGTTATACAACCGAAAGCAACAGGAGAATCGAGCGCAAATAATCTTTTGTCTAACCCTCCTCGATGTACAATTGTCTCATGCAAACATCATCTTTTATGAGAAACTCACTTTGATCACAGCAAGTTTAGAATACCTTTCATTCCAGTACGAAACTATAAAAAGGAGGCGGCTTTAAAGAAATTAAATGCTCGCTAAACAAAAGGGCTTCTGTTTCTATTCCAGAATAAAAGGAACTTTTAATGAACAGTAATAAAGAATGTTGAACAGTGTTCAGTATTAGAGGGACTCTGACACAAGGCTTCGGCATCACTGTTCCAGGGCCACGCGCCACGATCAGTGTAACTACGGCGAAAGTGGCGCTACAAACAACTGTTGGAAGGAGCAGAAACAAGAGAAGAATGTATTTTGTCCGCTGATCTACGCTGCGGAAAAAGTGATTTTTCTTTTTTTTCCCTTCCCAAGTTTAATGATAGAACCACCGAAAAATATAACACATGCTTTGCATTCATGACACATGGAGTCCTTACATAATTGACGTATCAAAACCCAAAACTGCCAAAGAAACGACGCATCCTATCCAATACGTGGGTTTGTTTGCTGAGCGTACAAATAATCTGATTCAAAATGTAATATTTCCAGCTGAGGAGACGTCTCCAGTATTTCTTTTTTTGCTTACACATGCTTACACAAGGAGAAAGGCACGTGGAATGAAAGCGCTCGAGTCGAGCAATTTTGAAAGCAAACACTGATGCCAGCAGTTGTCACTGTTCTCCTCATCTAACCGTTACTGTCACTTCAAGCTTCTGCCCAAGCATTTTCCTCATTTCATAGAAATCCTGGGTGTTTATTCCACCGAGCTGTGACAAGGATCACTTGGAAAGCGACTGATCGTCTCATTAATCGCCAAATCAATCTCCTCATTGAAATGCACGTCTCGATAAACTTAATGCACGTTGGCAATAATGAAGGCAACAAGGTCAAAAGATTTTTTCTAAGCTTTGGACTCAATAGCGTGTAAGACCTACTTTAGAGATGTCTGATACACGTAGAACAAATCAACGGATCGACGGTCCATTTCCGTGTGCAATTGCTCCACATACAGCGCCAGTCAAAAGTTTGAGCACACCTGCCGGAAACTCGGATTTTCATAAGGCATTTGGTTAACGGGTTCGATCGGGAGACGAGTCCGGGCGTCTCCGCAGCTCTTTATTCGACAGATGCTTTTCGAGGAACATCTCAAAAAAAAAGAAAGAAAGAAAGAAAGAAAGAAATACAGTGCACTAGGCCAAGAGAAAAAGAAATCTGGATGCAGGCATGACAACATGGTGAACTTGTCATATAGCTCCATATTAACCACTATACATTACACAAGTAGTTATACACATACACGCACGTCATGAAAGCATTTTAAAATTCCAGTAACGCTCAAGCACCGAGGTGATGGAAACACAGCGGGTGCAGGCAGGTGATAATGAACTGTGAGCCTGGTGTGGAGCGAAAGAGGGGGACCGCCATAGGCATGTGTCCGTGTCCCTCGGTGCCGTGCTAACATGTAGATGCTGTCCCGCTTCATGCAGTGGCTTAAACACAACGCTTACATAACATAACACGACCGACATCAGGACGCCTCGTTCGACAGTCACTGTTTTTTATTGCCTCTGGGAAGAGACCCCCCCTCATCGATTAATCCATGAGCATCGGATGCATGTTTTTCTGGATAGCCGAAAGCAGTTTGCACGATGCAACAACAAACGAGGGTGGGAAGGTTGCGTTTTGAACTGTTACGTGTGAACACCACCATGTAAGGCCGTGACAGATGAGCGCTGACATGCTGTCGCATGTGTGCTGTGGCAGTTTCACTGGTGGTCCTTCTTCAGGAAGGCCAATGAGAAGTTTGAAATAAAAAAAAAAATAAAATCTGCTCTTCGTCATTTTTCCCATGAATGATGACAAATGATGCGTGGCAGACTTTCGTGACACCGTTTTAAACCGAGTCAGTAATTCTGCCATATTTTTACTGAAGCAGTTCATGTCAGGTGTACAGAACATCCTGTCCAGTTCCTGCAACCGCTCTAATTTACCTGGTGCCCAGTAGCCTGCTGGGAACAGGTACGTTTACGAAAAGTCCGTTGACCGGGTCATGATGTTCGGCATTCAGCACATAGCAAGCGGTTCAGCTGGAGGGCACACGACGTACAGAGAAAGGCCACGAAAACAGGAAGGACAGGTCTTGCCGACACCCCATCAGTCAACTGGGCCACGCGGTATTTCCCTTCATTCCTCTGCGAGTCGGGGAGGGCCTGTCGAGTCTTGTTGTGACACTGCTTCCTTCGTGCGGATTCTGAGCTGACCGCGCACACGAAAACTAGGTTTAAACACCACGGTGATCCTCATCATCAGCGCCATCCTTCTCTTACTTTAGGCACACCCTCCGAGGAGGACCCGATGGCCCAGAGCAAATCACGACACGCCTAAAGCGGGTGGCTGACAAAGAGGCCTGGGAAACCTTACATTAACCATTTTTGTCATATCGAGAACGTTTGGTTCTCTGTGCTCATGTTAAAATCTCAGATTGTTTTCTAAATATGAGAACATAGAAGGGACATATATACATGTAAGAATGACCAAGATATGGACAGAAACAAAAAGTTAGAGATAAATCACGTGGCTTACTCTGTACTGCCAATACTTAACCCCCCTACCTTGTTTCCCCCCCAGCATCTGCAGGTCTCTTTCTGGACTGGAAGTGTTGTCAATGGGGTCTTGCTTGCTATGAGCAGCAATAAATGTGCAGGTAATAAGTCCCAGGTAGGGTGAAGGTGCCCTGCTGCTTATGTGAACAACATCTCAGAAAAGCTGGGTTTGCTGAAGTCCCTTATATTGCATTCTCTCCTGGGATCAATAAAGTATCCACCCATCTATCTATGTTAATTCACCTAATTATTTAATATTGAATGTTGTACGCTGCAGAAACCGGGTGCAGTTTTACTCTATTATTATACGGTTCCCAATCATTCATTCCTTCATTCCTTGATTTAAATACAATGAATACAGGAAAATGCAGTCATCCCCAATGTACTTCATAAAGGATAAAAGGATCATTTTTCACAGTAAAAATTACAAGCTGTGAAAAGTGCCATAAAGCGAAAGTGCGTAGTTAAGATTTGGAGGGAAGAGTGTCTCGCATACAGGAGTTGAAGAATGAAGTTAAAGAAAAACACCAGTCATCTGTCAAGCCAGGGGATCACACTGTCAAAGCATGTTTCTAATTGTTCACCACAATTTTAAAGTATATCAAGGAGCATCAGGGCTCTGATGAAACATCACCTTAAGGGTTCATTGTTTAAACATCATCTTAAAATGCTAATAGCGGCAGGAGAAAAAAGGCACCGCCGTGTCACCCGGCGCCTGGAAACTGCATATTAATGTTTGACAAAATATGTATTTTCCAGAACAGAGCAATAAACAATCTATATTTAAAACATGCAGCTGCACTTTACTTTTAACAGCGTGCAACACATTTACAAGAAAGGATTTACAAAAGGAAACATCTGGACAGAGAATATGGTCAGAATATAACATTTTTTTCTACATGCTGACACACTGATTACCATACAAAGGCAGGAGTATCTGCCTGGGAAAATGGTGTCGGACAGAAAAATAAGTGCCAAGGAGGTTCTCAGCAATACCGTTGAGGACACTAAATCTCAAGGACTTTTTTTAGAAAGGAGGAAAGGAGAAAAGCAGTAAGAATAGCACAAAGTCTCATTTGTTTGCACAATCAGTACGACTGCTGTGATCAGATTTTCACTCCTCCTTTTAACGTCCAATATATGAAGCTGTGTTAACTTGGAATGAGAGACCAGAAGCTTCTGCAGTATCTCAACAAACCTTTAAAAGAAAAGCTGAGATTCTCTATTTAGGGACATGGAACGTCATACCAGCGTGTGCGTCCCATTCGATCTCAAAAAGAAAGCGGAATATCGGTACACGTTTCTGACTGTAAATCTATTTTAGTAAATGCATTCCTTGCCAACGTCCTCTTTGGTTTCTGCATCGAAACGGTAGTAAATCGGTTTTAGTCGGCAAGTTCCACATAACCGAGGAAGGACAAGCCTTTGGAGACCTGATGTGAGCCTTAAGGAATTTGTTTCAACACAATGGAACAAAAGCGTGGCGCTCCAATGATATGGCACGAGAAAGAAGGACAAGTTTTAAAGAAACATTTTATTTCTGCGGCATCTGTTGTTTCGGTGTCAGTTTGTCAAAGATCGCAGGTGGTTTTCGGACTACGTGAACGAATGATGTCGGCAGCAGTGAAAATACCAGTACAATTTATTACTGTCCTGTGTTTTCTGAAAAATTTTGATTTAGCAAACTTCAACGCTACGTACTTAGAGTGAACACAATTGATAAGAAATCAATTCACATGAGTCTTCAGTTCAGCTTTTGTCTGTGTCGAACAATCACCAATATAAATAAAACAGTACAGAAATCAAGTTACATTAGTTCTTGAAACGGTCTCAATATTCTCGTTAAACTAGTAGCTATTATTCTAAAGTGTTGTCACATGTGGCAACTATGGTCTATGGCCTGTTGTCATGAGCTCTGCTGTCATCACATCAGAAAATTAACTCCCAGAACATCAGTTGACATTTGCCGCATGGCATTCAAGTACACACACACACACACACACACACGCACACACACACACACGCACACACACACACACACACACACGCACATATACATGTCTACAACCACTTGTCCCGAGTGGGGTCACGGTGAACCGGAGCCTAACCGGGCAACACAGGGCGCAAGGCTGAAGGGGGAGGGGGCACACCCGGGACTGGACACCAGTCCGCCAGCATTCAAGTATTTCTATTAATATATAATATGACTAATGAGGCTAAATAGAAGAAACTATATAACAGTATTTGGAGACAATGTTTTCCCTTTTGTTATCAGGAAATGTTTTTCATTTTATAAAATTGTGTTTGATTTTACCCCTCAATAACAAAATAGAGTATTTAAGGTTCACTGGTCCACTTGTACATGCCTGCAAACAGTGAATCTGAAAACATAGGGGTTTTCTTGTTGGAATAAATTCGGTCATCGTGCTCAAATTAACATGAATGAAGTCCATTAGTGAAATCACATCTGGTCCAACATGTCCATTCTGGATAAATCTGCTACCAATGTATCAAAAGACAATTTTCCGTAGCAGTCAAGATAACTATATGGTGGGAAAAATAAACGCACACATTGTGCTTCCTGTAAAATTCAAACAAAGACTCAGTCTCCTTGAAAAATCTCAGATGAGAAGGTGCTGGACTTGAATGCCTCTTAATTCCCACCCTAGAGTTGTGATAGACACTTAAGGACAAATTTCCGCTCATTTTCATATTACACAAAGTGCAAATAGCATCAGGGAGTGGCGCTGGTTTTCTCACCTTATGACGCTTTCAATGTTTTATCTAAACGAGTATGGAAATCAGTTTCTCACATCGCAGTTCAACCAAGCAGTGATTTTTTTCTCCAGTATTATTCATTGCAGCCAACTTGTTATTGGTACAGTCCAGTACCGACATCACGTTTCTCCTGCCAGCCTGGTGCAAACCTGCTGCCACCTTGACAGGCCAGCGCAGGGTCAGAAAGTTAAGCAGTTGGGCCAAAGTAAAACATTGTCCATTGCAGGGCTTTGCAGATCCTTTAATCCAGATTGAGTGAAGCTCATACCATCTGAGAGTGACTGTACGAGCTGTGAATGGTAGTGTGATGTGCCCTTAACCTCCATGGTTGCCACATAGAATTCCAAATAAGTTTAACAATACCAATATATTATATATATATATATATATATATATATATATATATATATTACACTGTATATATAAATTGGTGCACCCCTGCCTACCCTTCAGGTCCTGTACAGGTCCAGACTGAGGAAGCAGGCAAGCAAAATGGTCAGTGATCCCACACATCCTTGGCACAAACTCCTGACACTCCTCCCCTCTGGCAGGCGTTGCAGAGCACTGTCTGCCAGAACGACCAGATACAAGAACAGTTTTTATCCTCAGGCCATCACTCTCATGAACAGTTAACAGTCCCTATAGGTCTCCTGTGAGTGCAACAATATCCAAACCACACAGTCTCAAACCGCTTGTCCCATGCGGGGTCATGGGGAGCCAGAGCCTAACCTGCAACACAGGACGTAAAGATGGAGGGGGAGGGGACACACCCGGGAGGGGACGCCAAGCGGGACTTGAACCCCAGACCCACCGGAGAGCAGGAAGTGGGCAAACCCACTGCACCACCGCACCCTCCTGTGGTTTAAGTGGTAGGTTTTATAAATCTTTACCAATTCTGTAACTGAAGGTTGACAATCTATATGGTAATTTGCAGGCAATAACCATGTATAATACTGCAGTAAGAGACCAATGGACTAGTTAAGAAGAGGCAAACAATACATAAATACCTTACATCCTATATGTCTTGCATGTGTCTTTCTAACTCGCATTTCAAGGAGACGACATTCCGTTTTGAGGATGACATCCAGGCAGACCAGAAATATTTTTCATTTGAAATTTACGGCTCTATTAACATATATAGTTGTCTGTCTACATAAGCAGTTTGAACCATTTAGTTCTGTTTGAAGAAGCTTCATTAAAATCAAAACATGCCACATACTGCACATACAGGCTGAGCAAGTTTTTGGATTCTCTGAGGCCTTTGGTCAACTGACTACACCCACATGCAATTAGATGCCTGGAATGGAGAAGATGTCTTATTTGCTCCAATTAGTTGCTTGAAAAATGTTGACAGAAAAAATTGTATGAGAAAGTGACAGGTGGATTTTCACTGCAAAGAACGTACAGACAGGGTAGCCTTCGGAAATGGCCGGGATGGGCCGACAGCTTGGAGACTGGAGAAAGGAGCAGCCAACGTGCTTAGGAACATGGGACGGGAATGACCAGATACCCTGGTGGCATGAGAAAAGAGGGGTTAGATGGTTTGGGGCCATGAGAAAGCTGAGAACGGCTAATTTAGGAACATGGAAGAGAACCCAGTAATGAGCGACTAACTTTGAAAGTAACTTCTTTACAAAACCACATGCCTGCTTTCATAGTTATACATTTATTTACTCATCGTTTGTTAACAGCCACCAAGTGTGATGACTTTTGCTTATCACATAAGTGTTTCTAGGAGCTTCTACCAGTCAACTTGTGTCTTTAGTGTCCGTTTTCCCCGATTAAGTCCACCCATCTGGTTGCAGGTCGTGTTATTTTTTCCCTTGAATTTATTTATTTTATTTATTTTTATTTTTATAGAGCGCTCTGCTTTAACACAGGCATAAAGCAAGAAAAATTTCCATCATTGCAATCAGAAAAAAAACCACACAGAACCCAGACAAAAAACTGTTTAAACTTCTTGCCTGAATTTAAAAAGCAGCATCAGTTGAGATTTGTTTTCATTTTTACATAGCTTAAATATTTGTTAAAAAAATCAAATATGAACTAAATCACTGCTGCCCTGCCAACCCCCCCCCCCAAAAAAAAAAGAAAAAAGAAAAAGAATGATGCAGTTCTTAATTCATCCTGGCAGCTTTAAATTTAGCATCTCACAGAATCTAAAGTGGAAGGGTGATGCTTTTTTGCTGCTCTTCTCATTAGACAGAAGCACTGCAGTCATTCTGATTACCCAGAGCTCCAATTCACCGTGCATTACGGAATTGATGGAGACACCTCATGAACGCAGAAATTAAAGGAAATTATCCCGTCTGGCTTCCGAGCATATTCAATGTACTACGTGATATATAATTCTGGGTTTAAACCTTGCAGGATTAGGCATGTCCCATCCAGGTGGGGAACGCAGAACATTGCTTTGATTGCAGAGTAACACACAATGCTGAGCAGCATGCACAGAAGTCTGCTTATAGGTATCTGGAAAGCCCTGCCAACAGCCACTGGAAATGAGTTCTGATGGCTGCTGCCACAGGTTCATTAAAGCAGCGCTGCTCATAAGGCGAGGGAAAGAACAAACAGACATCTTTGTCAACCACAAGTCTGTGGGATGTATTTCTCAAAGGGCCTGGCAAATAACAAGGCCAGAGAAGAAGCATATCTCCCATAATAATGAAGGAGACTAGTGTTCAGTCTTCATAATTAACACACAATGGTGTCCTGTATACCGGTTATCTTTCTGAAATGAAAGTTCACGCAGGCCTCACCCTTTTTACCACAAATAAGTGACAGATATGATAACTATTCAAATGCAACCCATGTCTTTCAATCTAGCATTCGGGAATCCATAGATGAGTACATTACTGGCTTCGGACACAGTAATAATTGTTAAAGCCGAATTCTGCCCTGTTTAATTTTGACACTCTAATGAGCCCTGACATTTTACAAGGATAACTAACCACTAATTATCCATTTACATACCTGGGAAATTTTTAAAGCTGCCATTTTTTAGCAAGTACCTTGATCAAGGGTCCTCAAGCAGAATCGGGGGATTTGAACCCAGTGGAAGTCAATAGCTGTAATATCCTCTGGCCTCGGTCCGTTGTGCCTTTTGATGTTTAATATGTAAACCTTCCAAACCAGGCTCAACATTACCTTCCCATTGCTTATTTCAAGTTTTTTTTTCAGCACCTTGTCATCCTATATTATGTATTGCTGGAGCAATATAGGGTATGTACCTTGCTCAAAAGCACCTCAACAGTAGGGGGTATTTGAACAAACAGCCTTTACGTTACAACTGTGTGTCTTAAACCACATGGAAGACTGCTTAATAATTTTGAATCACATTGTCGAGTTAAGTACTTTTCCCAACTCTGGACCAAGGTTTGGGAACAGCATCTGTAATTAGAAGACATTTTCATTTGGCCACATGAAATCACCTAACAACGGCTTCAGCGTCTTGCCTAAGCGACGACTCAGACTACAGCCAGAAAGGTCATTATTGTGGAACCTCCTAGAACGACTATCCAAAGTGGTATTCTGGAATGTTCCACATTAATTGGCAATTACACCATTATATTGTAATATATCTTTATAATGTCTCAGTGATACTTCAGTTCTGAAAATTGTGCAGACTATATGAAAATCCATATAAGCAGAAAAAAAGATGCACTTAACATATATAAAAAAAACCATGTGCATTTAACTATAATGGAAATGTCTGAGTACCACAACTCTAGAGATCATTTGCATGAAAGCAAGGAGAAATATCAGTAATAGAAAAAAATCTGAACGATGACATTATCTCATTTCCGCTTTTTTGGGAGCAGCAGTAGAAAACTGCCAACTTTCAGAAAATATGAGAGGAGTGTGCTGGTACGGTGTCGTTCGGCCGGGGAAATTGGACAGGCTCTTTGTGTCCAAACAATAGAAGAGTGCTGTGTGCTGTTTCAAGCCTTGCTGACCCATATACATAATAAGGGCCAAAAAGACGTGCATTACCTACTGAGTGAGACATTCTCATGCTGTCGTCTCATTAGAGATTACGGGTATTTTTCATTTGCCAAGCAGATACCCTTTAACGGAGACCAGAAAAAAACTGTCGTATTTGTTCATGAAAAATTTCCTTGTTTTCCGTGCCCTGTGTATCTCAAGATATATTATGCTATACCCCATATATACACTTCAATAGGGTTAGAAAAATAATTCTTGGCTTAATACTTCACACATAGTTTTAATCTAATATATATGCACAATCTATACATTCTTTTTTTAATCTAATATTAATTTGCAAAAGATATTCCACTGCAGTCTGCAGAGGAACATCAATAACCATGTGCCGAGCTCGGCGAACTGCTCAACACCTCAATCAACAACCCGAGCTACGAAGACCACCAATCTTCTCGATAATTTCCAAATCAGTAACCATGTATTTGGTATTTGCTTCATGTAAGATGACATAATCTGAGCTCACGGGAGACAGCAGATTCAGTTGGCAAGGAAACCCTTTGTTTTCAATTAGCCGTTTTAACATTTTGGGTACTGAACTGTGTCTTTGTTCTCTGTGTCTAGACAAATTACAAACATTTAGCTCAGCTCATGGTATTTTTATTCAAATGGTGGTGTTTATTCAAAGGAGCAGAAGTATGATAATGAGGAATTTTCTAGAGGCATCTGGAGGCAACGTTACATAGAAACCTTCCATTAATGAGCATCAGGACTGAAAACCCCTTTCTCCTTCATTGAAAAGTCGTGTTTGAAAGTGGCACGAAAGATTAATTACATAAAACATCAAAAATATGACATCATTAACTGAAATAAAATCATATTCTCATTTCAGAAAGGGAGGGAATCACATCCGTAAAAATGCCTGAAGATGTTTTGAGCAATGACATGAACATTAAAATTCTGCGGTGGGTGGAGAAAATCTGAATATAAAAAGAATGCTTGGATCCTGAATTATTTACTCCATCCAGAAGACGCTGAGACACCAGTTACATAGAACAAGGAGTTAGCAATAAACAAATTAATCAAAACACATGAAAGTGTATGGCGACAGATTCGTGAGAGAAGATTTGCTCAAAACCAAACGTATCCCATCTTCAGCTTTAATGCCGAGGAGCCTAGTTTTGTTGTTTCACAACAGAAGGCCAAAAACAGGATTTTTAGGATGTAGCATGATATTTGTAAGACTGCCTTCACAGCAATACTGTACCAGAAATGAAAATCAGATGTAAAGCTGTTGGAAATAGTTCTATAGAAGAGCTAGTGATTTCAGTTAAAATGTATTTGTGACCAAGAGGTAATGGGATGCAGGACGACCCTGGGTGGAGACCTGCTGTTGTACTTCGGAGAAAATCTAAAAAGTGTAAAAACAGGTAAAAAGCCGATAAAATTAACGGAAGTCATATGTCTCTTCTGCGTAGCGCACCGCGAAAAAACACAATATTTCTGATTGTCTGGCCAAAACCAAGAGTCGCTGATGCACCCAACTTCTGGGTCATTAAAGATCTCCAAACTCCACTGCGAACGCTGCCTGATATTTTAAGAGTACGTCTCGATTTCACGGTGGATTTTAAAACTCGGGTGGCTCGGGACGTTGAGCTCAACCCGGACGTACATCGCACCTCGGTCCTTTGCGTGCGTGGAGCCACCAGACAAATCCATGGCTGGAAAAAGCATAGAGCCCTACCCTTTGACTTCAGTACTGCGAAGGGTCATGGGGGAATCAATTTGAGGCTTGCAGTTTAATCTCAACCCACACAGGTGATGCAATGGCGGGAAACATGGAAAGCTGCCACTCAGCGGCAAGATGACCTCCCTTCCATGCACGAAGCACAGCCTGGAGTGGAGCGTCACACTAAGTAGACATCTGCCCACTAAATGTCAGCAGAGCTTAGGCTCCGAACGTGCTGGCTGTTCTCACCCGAGCAAAGAGATAGAGAATTTGACCTTCTCTCATGCCACCGCCCCCCCCGGTCTGTCGTGTCGACGCAGTTCGCTCTCGTCTCTTTCACCACCGCCACGCAATGAAAACGGCCTCATCAAAGAGACAAGGAAACAACTGCCCCATAAATAAGAGCCTCGCATGAATATTTCAACGTGACAGTCTGCGGCATTCCGCCGCTGCGCCAGCGTGAAGACAAATCAGCCCGAGGCAGATGTGCGTTCGTGCTCGCACACATAAACAATACAATAAAAATGGAAGAAAGATTTTCATCGCTGCTGTGTGGTGACTTTGCCCAAGGAGACCACACACTTTATGAAATATAGCGACAGCTAGTAGGGCAGAGAGGTATTCCAGGAGAGTCTGCTTCGCATGCTGACATCAAAAAATACTGAATTTATATAAAGACACTTCAGTGAGTCCCAATGCATTCATGCAAGGCTAAAGACATTTCCCAATGCTATAACCTCTAAAGCCAGCTGAGTTCAGAATGTAAAGTGATAATTAGTTTCCTCAGTAAACTGCGGCAGCAACAGCCTTATTTAAAGCTTTTAAAATGGTTTATTTCAAATGCAGCATCACCTTACCGTACAGTCCATACAGACACATAAGAAGTGGAAATGAACACAGAATAACCCCTTTGAGATGTCATGGCCATCCTACAGTGGACAGAGGTGAACCAGAGGATGTTACCTAATATTTTGGATTGACTGAGATGAGATTTAATGATACATGACAAATGGTGTGTTGAATATACGTTGATGAATATATGTTTCAAGCCAGATATTTTATTATTATCATTATTATCATCATCATCATTTTTAAATTTCTTTTTTTTTTACATTTTATATCAAATCCAGTAACACGACAACACACATTACAGGAAATTAGAAGTATGAACCACAATATAACTGGAAAAAAATTCAATTCAAACATTATGAATGCGATTACCAAATTCATAGATTGCATATTTCCATCACCGGTGTTAATAGCATGAAAAACATATGTTGATAAATATGGGAGAAAAACATGTTTTCGGTGAACACTGAAAAGCACAAAATGAGACCGGCGTGGAGCCTGCCTGTGATATCAGCTCTGACAGAAATATGACATGTGCAAACAAATCCAAAATTGTCAGTTTACCTTACAGCTCAGTTTCTGCTGATTCAGCTGTGCAAAACAGACGCCGGCCCTTCCTTTTCGAACGGACAATCCCGGAGCCACGCCAGCAGTGCCACAGTCAACCATGGAGCAACGTCTCACACACCAGTCAAAGTACTTTACCCGACAGTTAAAGGGTTCAGCTGTTTGGTGGCATCATAAATTCTGTTAATGTGTTTCTTCATGCCATGAAAAAGCAAGTCAGCTGAACCTAAAACTGACATATTGTCATGACCCGCTTTACCGAGAGTTTGGGAGGGAACTGTGTTTATTGTAAAAAGTTGAATTATGGAAAAAATGTAAGTGTTCAACCACTGGGGGGACTTATGGGGAATTTAATAGGGTGACTGTGTTTGCCAACAAGAAAGGAAAAAAGCCTGGGGGGATGCTAAGCAGGTTGGGAAGACTGGCTTAAGGTAACAGTCCTTGAAAAAAAAAAGGGGTCTTTTACCCGAGAGTATGATTTCCCTGCGTGCTAGTGTTCTAATAAATGTCCGTTATGAACGCTGGCTGCACATCCTTTTCCAAACCCAAAGCGCAGCATGCCACGATTTAGCTCATATTTATTTAACTGATGCTTTTCTCCAAAGCAACTCACAATAATATATCTACAACTATTTAGCTGTTTATACAGTGGGGTAATCTTACCGTAGCAATTTAGGAGAAGTACCTTGCTAAAGGGACCTACAACAGGAAGTGGGACTTGAACAGACAACCTCGAGGTCCAAAGGCAACTCAAACTACCATGCTATCGGTTGTCCACACTTTATTAGCACAAGCTACACAGACACTCACCAGCCTTCACGCTCCCACATGCAACATCTTCAGCTGATCTGGAATTATGGCATTTTACAGCAAATACATTAATTCTGTGCTATGTCACTGCGCGGTACTGCACAGATTCCTGCTATGGAAACCCTGGTGATCACTGTGTTACTGTATTTCCCTGCAAGATCCCCTGGGATGATCTTATATGTCTCATATCTTCTGAAGTCAGCCCCCCACCACTGCACAGGCCTCGTGGGACATCATCCACTGCAACACGTTGTTGTATCTTATTTCTGCGACATAGATCTGCCCAATCGCACAGCAGCATGGCGTCAGTTTACTGTAGTTCCCTGCCATCTGATTGTTAGTCGATGCCCCAGGACACAAATCTGACAAAATTGCACAAAATATTGATCACAATGGAAGAGCAAAAGGAAAACTTAGAGGGGCAGCGCCAATATACTTTTAAAGAATCTCCTTATGTACAACAAGAGTGAGGAGAGCACTGATTTATACCCTAATATTATAAATTGTACTAGTTTACTGACAGTAAACACCGGATTAGATTACTACATCTGAACATTGACCATCAGTGCTAGTGAATATTGCAATATGACTTAAATTTGGGTCTCAGACTCAAACGAGCTTATATAACATACTGCATGTATTACAGAAATACTAAAAATAAAATATACCCAGCAGTACATCACTTTCAGTTAATTTTCGCAACTATGTGTGAGCAGTTTTTCTGTTTCTGAGGGATTAATTAAAAATGTGTTGACGAACAGGTTCTGCTTAGAAGGGACAATGTTCATGTAACGTGAAGTTCCGTAACGGCCCAAAGTTACTGCTGGGCAGGAGGAACCGAGGACATGACAGTTATAGGTTAGTGTCCCATCACCCCCATCATTTACAACAGGAAGCCACATGTCACTGTTCTTCTATCAATAACGTTTTACTTGTTACAGAATGTGAGAATGACATATGATCGTGTTTGAACAGTTAATTTATACCAGCTTCTTTAGTTTAAAATGTCTTTATGTATAGCAGTATACACACATTTTCTGAAACCGCTTCTCCCAGGCAGGGTTGCGGTGAGCCAGAGCCTAACCCAGCAACAGAGGGCATGAGGCTGGAGGGGGAGAGGACACACCCAGGACGGGACACCAGTCTGTCACAAGGCACCCCAAGCGGGGCTCGAACCCCAAACCCATCAGAGAGCAGGACCCAATCAAACCCACTGCGCCACCACACCCCATATCGGCATACGTTACACTTTAAAATCTTGACTGGGACTATGATCTTTTAAAGGTGTACACACACCTCTTGCTGTTCGGAAATACATTAGCACTTTTAAAATATATCCTATGATCTGTAACTGAGTTACACTTTAAGACATAATTGTACGCGTGCACACGTGGCAAACACTGCAGGGTGCTTTTACTCTATTTTTACATTCACGTACAGTATGTCATGGTATGTCAGCTTGGTTAGTACTAGTGTGAACACTGCACTCCTTTACCACCTCCCAGTGGGCAAAATCCTCAAGAAATACAAGGAGATGCAAAAAACGCTAAAGCTCCTTATTGATACGATTGTTTCACCAACTTCACAACGCTGAACTTCCCGAGTTCCACAAAAATACAATGGGTTCCAAACCATTTCATCGGGACTGAGAGGGATAAAAGACATTTTTGTACTTTGCCGAAAAACCCAGAACTGTAGCACTGGCTTAGGGAAATTGTGTCCTAATTAGGGGAATTGCGTTTCCTTTGTGTAAACTTGGAGCTTCGGCAGCACAGGGACTAACTATTTATGCAGACAGCGTCTTTCACCTTTCCATTTTTCTCTAACAAAAACAATGTTACTTTGAGTTTTAGTGCTTTAATGTAAAATAAATCTCACTGTGACAGTAAGTAAAGGGAATCAGTCAAGGGTGTGAATACTTTTGTAAGACTAATGGATTCATATGAGATAATTCATCTAATATCATTACACACAAGCACATATAATAATATTTATTAACAGATCAATACCTCTGTTTCTGAGAGAGAGGATGACCTGAAAACACCAGTCTTGACTGTTCGTGTCACTGGCTGCTGTGTCCCCTGACCCACTGACCTTAGTGTTACCATAACAAGGGCAAAGACTGCCGGGGATTGTACAGAGCCCAGGAGAAGGTAAAGTATTTGTACTGAGCAGAGGAAACCGGTCACGTGCACCTTTTGTTCCTGCAGCATGGCAGCTTATTGCCTTGCGTGAGCAATCTTGACCTTAAAGAGGTTTTATTGACTTTGCCAGTGCCACAGAGGTCAGATTGTGAGAACTGGTGCGCGTGGAGAACGACACACGTGTTGATGTGTGTAGATACTATAGAGGAGTGATAAGGACTGCAGCGAAATATGCAACGAGGTCAAGAGCGCTGCAAAAGTTGAGTTTACGTCTGCATTTAGATAAGAAATTGCATTTCAGTTGCATATTCTCAACAATACTGATAAAAAATGGTAAGTCTTTAATACACATCTCATCCCCTACATTTTATATTGGGGCTGACATTGCTTCCAACTTTACACCCAATAGAATACCAGTGTAACCTTAATAAAGATGCAGCTGGTAGTGTAGTGGTAAGAGCTGATGCCTTTGGACCCCAGCTGTAGTACCCCTGAGCTTAAGTACTTTCTCTAAGTTGCTCCAGTAAAATTACCCAGCTGTATAAATGAGTAAATAACAGTAAGTAGCTTAAAATTGTAACTTGCTTTGGAGAAAAGCATCAGCTAAATCAATAATTGTAAATATGGATGTTTTTATTTGTTTTTATGTACTGATCCATGTGAATGAGGAAAATTCAACTGAAAACTGTGGGTGTTTTTTTTTCTTTTTTTTTTTAGAAAATATTCCAAAACATCAGAAACAGACTTTACTTCCGAATTTATTTTGTCGACATATATTAATAGAGCACCTGTGGACCAAAAGGAATTTACAAAGCCATATTTACTTTGGCACATTGTCAACAGCTCCAGACGATTTCACGGACATCTTGTGTCAAATTAATAATACAGCAACGCTCCTTTTGCCACTGAGGGATTACGCACCAGAGATTGGATAATGCTTGGCAAAATCATTTTTTAATGAATGCAAAATTATGCAATCAAACTTGTTTTCATGCATATGTCCAGTTTCTGTGAACTCTCCTTTCAATCAGCATTAAAACGGTGTTAATCTGTTTGTCAAAATAAAATATTTGTATTGGAAAACTACCTACAATGTAGCATTTCTAAATGCATGTTTTTCACATTTGTTTCTTTGAATATATATATATCTCACTTAGGTATTTGAAGACTATGTCTTGAAATCCCACTACAGTGCAAACAGCTGGTGCTTGGACACACACACACACACACACACACACACACACACACACACAGCCTGAAACCACTTATCCCAAGTAGGGTCGCAGTGAGCCGGAGCCTAACCCGGCAACACAGGGCATGAGGCTGGAGGGGGAGGGGACACACCCAGGATGGGACGCCAGTCTGTCACAAGGCACCCCAAGCGGGACTCGAACCCCAGACCCAGCGGAGAGCAGGACCCGGTCAAACCTGCCGGGCCACCGCACACCCCTTGCTTGGAAACGTCTTGTGTAAAATCTATAAGCTATGTTTTTAACTTCCAGTATATTCCGAAGGTTATGGAAATTTGAACCCCATTTATTTTGCATTATTGCAACCTTTTTACACAGATAGATAAGAACTTTACTAAACCTCAAGGAAATTGCATGAAGGCACAGCACTATATGGTAAGTGCCTCTCTTGCAGGGAGATAAATCAAGCATTTGAGAACAAATTAAGAAATTTCCAGTTTTAGCGGGCAGTTTCTGTGCTGTGTGGCAACTGTGAGATGGGCAGTTAATGGGGAACAGGTGTAGCTGAGAAAGACAAGTCATTAGCCAGAACCGTCTCCTGTAAATTGACCCCTTCATTCCATGAAGAAAAACGTCTGCTGATAAAAATGAGCCGAAAAACTAATTGTCTCAGTCAGTAACTACTGTATCATAAAGTATAAATACTCCAGGGCATAATGGGGGGGGGAGGAACAAGTTCTCAGAAATAAATTATCTTTCTTGTATTCTGTGTTGCAAAATGCACATTTCTACTTCATAAACCACGGATAATACTAAAGTTTATCACACACACACGCACACAACTATTCTTCGTAAATGATACCATGTAAATTGAAATTTCTTACATGTAAAACTAGAGTTAAATATCCATTACACCAGGATAAGACTGTCATGGAATCAACTCCTTATTACCTAAAAACCCATACAGTCTACATCATAGATTAAAGTACTTTTTTAAAAGCCATGAGAGATATGATTAATTCAAAAAGATGCCGCATGAATTCTATGACAAAACAAGTGAATCAGTCACACTTATGGTGACGACTTTGCAGTTCACAGCAACTTTCAGCAGAAGACAAGTGGGCATCCATTAGAAAAAGTTTTTTAAGGTTCCCGTAAGAGTTTTTATGGTTTTCACAGAACTGCACCCAGCAACAAGACAGTACCCTAGGAAAAAAGATTTTAATTTCCTGCCATCAGCAAGTTCCGTAGCCCAGCGAGACAAACATGGATTGCCGACCCCAGAGGGCAGCGCCGTTTTCGCACACTGCTTTACCTCGGCTGCCACGCTCACCTCATCAACAGTAAACTCACATCCCATGTAACATCTCCTGCTGGGGACTTGGGCATCGTGGCAGAATGCGAATGAGGAGCGGCAGAATTCCTCCCCCGAGAGTTAACACTCAGCAGACGTGGACTTACTGCAGCGGTGAGGCACCGGCACTTTGAAAAGAAGGGGCAAGAACGAAATGAGCTCAAGTTGGAGATTTTTCCAACTGAGTGAAGCTGCCATATACCTTCTGTGCAGGCAGTCCCCGAATTACGAACGAGTTCCGTGCACTCAGTCTGTCTTTAAGTCGGATTTTGACGTAAGTCGGAACTGTTAGATATGGTAGGGTATCTAACCTCAGTTAGTTAAATGTTTGTCTTGGTATATAGTGTACTGTGTGTCATGATGAACAGAGGACACGAAGGAGGCTGGACCCAAGTGCAGGATCGTTTATTCAGATTTAAGGGACTAAACGTGTTCTCGTGGTCGGGGACGACGGGCGAATGGTCGGTCGAGTGGCGAACTAACAGAGGTGAGGATCCGAAATCACGATCGAGGGACAAGGCGGGTGGTCGTTGTCAAAGAGATGTGGAACGGGATCGGGGAACGATGAGAGACAGGATTTGGAAGAGCAAAGCGGGGCAGGTTTGAGAACGCAGAGGGGACGGTTCTCTCGAGTGAGATTCCGCAACTGGGAAAAAGTGTCTTTTATAGCCGAACGCTTTCCCAGAGAGAGAGTGTGTGCGCGCGTGCAAAGAAACTTTAGTTTTCTTTTCTCTTTGCAAATTTCTCTTTTCTTTTCCAACCAATGTTCATTGGCATTTCACTTTATTATTTCCACCGTAGAGTTTCAGTTGTGATCGTTTTCATTTTCTTTGACGCATCACCATCACTTGCATCACATTTATGCTTTGGTGCCATGGTTGAGAGAGTAAAACCAAAAAAAAAAAATTAAAGCCAAATACAAGAAGTGCAGTAAGAAGTCTTTGTCCTACCTCACGCTCACACGCCCCGCCCACAAGCCGACAAACCACTGTAGACGATCAATGTTTTGATGCGGGTTACAAAGTAGCACCTGTTTGTTATTATAAACGAATGCATATAATGCAAATTTTGAATATAATAGGTTTCATTATGAAGTTTTTATCTGATTGCTACTTAAGGGTGACAAAGAAAAATTAACTTCCAGTCAGTAAGTGGGTGGTTCGTAACTACGGGTTGTAAGGAAGTTAGACATTTGTAACCGAGGGACTGTCTGTACTGGCCTTGTGGTGTGCAGCAGAACATTTCATTCTCACTTAAAGGTTCAGCAGGAGAATCACTCTCATTCCATATAATTTCACTAATATACTGGACACACACACTTTACATTTAGTTGACACTTTTCTCTAAAGGAATTTAGAGTGTTAATGTCACAATTATACAGCTGGGGAATTTTACTGGAGCAGTTTAGGGTAAGTACCTTGCTCAAGGGTACTACAGCCAGAAGTGGGGATTGAACCTGCAACCTTTGGATCCAAAGGCAGTTAGTGGCAACCACTACGCTAAAAGCTGTCCCTGTACTTACATTTTCAAGTCATCCAAAAAAAAAAAAAAAAAAAAAAAAAAAAAGTCAACATAAACAATTTCCCATACTGTACCTGTTTGACATGTGCATTACGATTTTGTTACTGTGTTACTTCCCAAAGAGCATGCTTTACTTTTAGACCTGTCTAAAGACCCAAACAGCCTTTTACATGCCCTTAAATATTGCCTGTTTTAGTGTTGCACACGCCCAGTTGGAAGTAAACGGAAAAAAACTCTTTGCTGGGGAAGTTCATAATGAAGTGCTTTTGATGAACCATTTTAGTTTATGAAAACGGTGACTTTTAAAATATGGAAAAATTACGTTCATGCATAAATCTCACCTCACGTTTCACCTGGTTCAGGTCTTTATCATCGATAGTGTTGCTGGTGTAAATGGTTCAGTCCTTCCTACAAGAATGAAGGGAGGCTGTGTGATGGGTCTGGGGTTCGAGTCCTGTTGGGGCGCCTCGCGACGGACTGGCGTCCCGTCCGGGGTGTGTCCCCTCCCTTTCCAGCTTTGTGCCCTGTGTTACTGGGTTAGGCTCTGGTTCATGGCAACCCCGCTTTCGACGAACAGTTTCTGACTGTGTGTGTATGTATTTAAAGGATTCATTGGCTCTATTACAGAAGGTGGTGTAGATGTGTTCTGTTTATGGAGCTGATGATGTATGTCAAGCGATCAGCTGTTGCACTTTAATAAACGCCTGAAATGCTACAAAAATGGCTCTTGCCACTTACCAATGGTTAAACCCAAAAAAGAGACTAAGATGTGAGGTGTGATAAGCTGGAAGCAGCTTGTTACACATCTCTCTCTATTATTACTTGCTTCAAAGTACTTCACTATAATCATATATACTTTATGATGCACTTCAGTTATAACTTCATTAAAGTTGAAGTTGCCCATCTTGTTGACTTCAGACATAATTTCAAACTATGTACCCCAAGAACCTTATGAACCTTCAAAAAATATTTAAAGGAAAACATCTGCTTGATGTATCTCAGTTTTTCATCATTTAGCCAACACTTTAGTCCTACATAGTTTACAGTTGTATGCTTCACTTCCAAGAACTTCAACCGGTCTTGATTATAAGGTTAAAATATTGTCTTATACAGGCCTGGTGAATCTATAAATCCATGTTTCATTACCCAGAGACTTCCAATTCTTACAAAGCATCAGAATGAGTCAACATTACAATCAAATTTGGAGTTACTTGGAGAAATCTGTAATTATATATGGTAGAGTAAAAAATTGTCATTACTAGCATTTTTTGTCACCTTTGCATTCATCAGACTGTCACATTTCACTTCAGTATTCCCAGAAACACTTGCAGAAACTCTGCTGTGCATTTATTTAGTCAGATGACACTTTCCCTAAAGCAACTTAGAGCACTAAGCTATACTATACAACAACCGGAGGTGAGATTCAAACTAGGAACCTCTCAGCTCGAAGGCAGCAGCTCCATCTAATACCATCTGCCACGCTCAGATTGAGGCTTAACACTGAATTGTCCTGGTCCTGACAGAGCTGTGTTTTTTTAAACATTAGATGATCCAATGTAAATTTTGTGCTAATTTATTTTATGTCTCTTTCTTGCTTTTCAGACATCTACAGCTCTTAGACATATTCTTTATCCCATTCTCTTC
Organism: Scleropages formosus; assembly: GCF_900964775.1. Classification (NCBI taxonomy): domain Eukaryota; kingdom Metazoa; phylum Chordata; class Actinopteri; order Osteoglossiformes; family Osteoglossidae; genus Scleropages; species Scleropages formosus. The sequence goes on from NC_041813.1 coordinate 23,386,942, forward strand.
AGCACACCCAGGGCATCAAGTATAGGAAACTTATTTGTGACCAAGACAACTATAAAAGGATGACACAAAGCCACAAGGTTCAAGAAAAAGAGAAAGAGAAAAAGAAAAAAGGGAAATTGAACATTGACAAATTGTCAGGTGAAGAGCCATTTGAAGACCTTTAGCCATGAAATACTCTTGATAGACTGAAGGTGCAAAGTTTATGCAAATGTAAGTTGCCATGGCTGCAAAATAGTCAAAAACTATTACATCTTCCAGACACATTTCTGACCAGAAACAACTGAAAAACTCAGACAAAAATTTTATTTCTGTGAGATAAATGAGGCTCACACATTTTTCTCTCTAAATTTTTGAAGTGTGCAAACTATTTCTATGCCAACATCCTAGCTGAAATGACAAACCAGTTTTCGTGAAGTCTATGCGTTACTCCAGTGCTAGAAACTTGACTGAAACATTCAGCCACTACCTATTTGACTTTAGTCAAACTGTCCTATTTTTCCCTTCTGCTAGTGAATCACAAAATCCAATCTGCTTTTTTGTATATTCAATAAATAACCTACTGTTTAGAGATTTTACATTTAATAAATAACTATAGATAAATTTTTCAAACATTTAAAAATTAAGTATCATGCATTTACTAATGATTCAAAAAGCATCACTTTAAAGAAATTTATTCAGCATCTATCTACCCCCCCCCCAACACTTTAATGACCTGTTGATAAAAAACCTGAATACTGGATCCAGCAAACAGGGAAGGTGAAAGGTCTTTAAAATCTGCAAACATGTTTTTCAGGATTAGGTTGCATAGTTGGAAAAGCTGCTTGAAAAACCAAAGTTTGAATCTTACCCGCTGTTATAGTACCCTTGATCAAAGTACTTACCCTGAAGTGACACAGTAAAAATTGCCCTGCTGTATAAAAGGCTAAATCACTGTAAGCAGCTCAGTTCCTTTGGGGGGAAGAAAGAAATACAAAAAATGACAAGAAGAACATGTTCTTTTTGTATTGATTTTGTTTGTGCCCCTCAATCAAATCAGGTCAGACTGGTACGAGATCACTACTTAAATGTTAATGATTATGAATTGAAAATTAATACTAAAACATTTATTAACTTTTTGCTATGAAAACACAACACAAAACTAAAGTAAGAAAATTATTGAAAAGAATTCTTAACTTTTAGTTCAATCAAATTACAAATCAATTAGCAGCAGAATTATAGTTAATTAGAAGTTTGGCAAGAACCAAATTAGCACACAGGATGGAACCAAATGGATAAAAAAGACTGTTAAAGTGATCAGCCACTGGGATACAATTAATACTCTTCATGAAGTGTTTCAACATTAAAAATAAGAAATTTTCCTATACTGATAATCACACAAAAACTAGTTCAAGACTGCACCCGCAGAAAGCAGGTAATTTTCAATGAACACTTGAACTCAACAGGTGTGGGAAGCTATACAATGACATTAGCACATAATTGGAATTGAATAATAAATTTGTTATACAACAGCATGCAGGGAAGTTGTTATGTGCCTGCTGTTTTTTTTTTTCTTTTTCTTTTTCTTCCAAGATGGGGCTTCAGTATGTGTTTGTGGTGCTTGTTTTGATGGGCTGTGAATGCCTTGGTGAAGTGACTAAACAGTCCAAGGTTCAATCTGGTCCAAGACTACAGCTGCAACCCTCTCATGCTGAAGTTCCAGCTTTTGCTAGGTTTGCAGCTCAACAGCAAGTGACTCCAAACACTGTAAAGGCTGAATGTAGTGAGAACTCTATTGTGGTGGATGTGCAGCAAGACTTCTTTGGGATTGGGCAACTGATTGATCCTTCTGAAATTACTGTGGGAGGCTGTCCTGTTACTGGATGGGATGTCTCTACCAAGGTGCTGAGGTTTGAGTCACAACTGCAGGACTGTGGCAGTACACTAATGGTATGATTATGTCCCCCCCTTCTATAAAATGTCTCATTACTAATGATATGTCTTTCCCCCAGATAACTGATACCCTTATCTACACATTCACACTGCTCTACATGCCAAGAGCAATTGGTGGTACCCCTATTGTAAGGACTAATGGTGCAGTGGTTTACATTGAATGTCACTACTTGAGGTGAGGATGTTCTTGACTTCTTGTGAGCTTGAGGTTTTATGTTGGGTATTAAAGGCACTTGTTTGCCAGCACCTGGGGATTCAACTATTTTAAACTTAAGATTTTGGAAGCTGATGTTTACTGTATAGCTAAATGAAATGGTATAGAAGTTGGGACTTATTTTATTTATTTATTTTTTTTTAAAAAATGTGAAGGTTCTATTCTTGCAGTAACTTCCTCAGGGCTTAACTTAATTCATGACCTAAATGTAGGGCTTGAATGTGAACTGTAAAACTATGGTCACTTTGCAGGAAGCACAATGTTAGTAGCAATGCTCTGATGCCAGCTTGGATCCCTTACATGGCTCAGATGTCTGCTGAGGAGCACATGGGCTTCTCTCTAAGAATCATGACTGGTAGGCAGAATGAAGTGGATTGGTCTCTTTCCTTTCCTCTTGGAATGCAGTGCTCATTATAGGACTTCTTTGCAGATGACTGGCAGTTTGAGCGCCCCTCAAATGTGTTCTTCCTGGGAGACTTCATTAACATTGAAGCATCAGTTGACGTGACAAAGAACCAGGCCTTCCGTGTCTTTATGGACAGCTGTGTGGCCACCTTGGTCCCTGATGTTATGTCTGCCCCGAAATATGACTTTGTGGAAAATTATGGGTAAGCATTGCTTGTATCCAACTGGAATTGCTGAACTCAAAGGACTATAACAAGATCTAATCCTCAGGTGCTTGACTGACACCAAGCTGCTGGGCTCCCGATCAGTTCCTACCCAGAAACCAGGATGATAAGCTCAGGCTTCACCTGGATGCCTTCAGGTTCTCTCAGGACAGCCGCTCCTCAGTAAGAACCCATATTTTTAGTCTGACTTCTTGCACCAGATCTAATGCATTTGCACAGATTAAAGTGATAGTAATGGAATCTGACTCTGGTCCAATCCCCCAGATCTACATTACTTGCCGCCTAAAAGCCAATGTGGCTTCTGCACCAACAGATGCCCAGCATAAGGCTTGTTCATTTGCACCCAGCATTAAAAGGTCAGATCATAATCTTTCTTTTAATATAAATATTTGGTTCTCAGTCACTACGTAATCCATCTCCTTTTCCCAGGTGGGTAGGAGTAGATGGCAATGACTGGGTGCGCAGCTGTTGTGACACAAACTGTGAATCTAGTGCAGGCAGATTTGCAGCAGGTAATCAGACCTTCATTTGGCTTCAGTGGCACAAACTGGATTCCTTTGTGTAACTAAAATGTTTTTGCAGATTTTACCACAGAAAATGCTGTGGGGCCCATTACCATCAAGACTCCCAACAAGCTCCCTTAAGGCTGTAGGACCAGGGAGAAGTGGGTGAAAGTCAAATGGTAATTTCATATTAAAACACAGCAGAAAATCTTGTTGGAAGAGGGAGGGGACCTGGATCTAATCCAATGTAAATTAATTTGAATGTAATTCAAAGGTGTGTGTGTGTGTGTGTGTGTGTGTGTGTGTGTGTTCACAGGCTTTGTGGAGACCACTTGAAACACTTCTGCCACTGGAACTTTGAAACTCCTGAAAAATAAAGTGGTATCAGAATAATCCAGCCTGTATGTCTTTCATTGACTAGAATTCAATGGTAATCAGTCCTGTCTTACCTAACCTTATACTCTACATCAGTTTTCAGCTGAGATTGAAAAGCAATGGCATTAAAAACCACAACTTTAATTTACAAGAGCTCAGATGATTTTTGCTGTGAAATAAAGAGGGACAAGGCCTACTCCCCCCCCCCCTAATTGAAAGTTACATTAAATGGTCTCACATTGAACCCAACAGAGCTGGTGCTTACTACCAAGACATTTCTACAGTACAGAGGAAGTGACATTGTATTTCAATGAGCAGTAGGGATTAATGGTGTCATCTCCCTAAATTACTTCTAATATACTTTGAATTCCAGGAGAAGTTTTGCAGAGCTGGGCTTGGTCTGTAATTTAAATATTGAGTTAAGAACTAAATAATCTGTCTTGGTTAAGAGGTACCTTTTGACTACATAGATGAAGATTGTAGAAGCTAGGCTCTTCATTCTATGGAAATTGTGCAATTACTACTTCAGCTGTCAGGGTTGGGGGGGTACATCAAGCAGGGATTATGTTAATTTGTTATGCTACCCCTTTGCCCACTGCTTAATGGAAAAATACAAGGCTGGAATTGAACATCTGCACAGTAATTTAGTTGTTGGAGGCAAGCAGCAGGTAGACTTCATGGAACATATCCTACCTTTTATACCAGATGAGTTTCCATTTGGTGAAAACTATGTGTAGCTACATCATGTGAGCTTGAACAGCTGTGCCACTTTTGCCTATACCCCTCATATAGTGCGTAATTGCTCTTGTGCTTTCAGTGCATGTACACTCTGCATTGCATTGATCCTTCACTGAATAAATGTCTCAGGTCCCAGCATCATCAACCTCTATCTGCTCCCTCACTGATCACACTATTACTGCTGTAAAATGTAAGCTGAAAGGCCCCATAATGAACTAGACACAACTCTGGAGAGAAATTTTAGAGGTCCTATCAATAATTCATTTTTCATGGTGGGCTGAAAACAGTGAGGCCCTTATTCTCTGCGTAAGTGCTGGAGACCATTTATACTTTCTCCCTTGTTAGTGCAGATTTGTTTTATGGAAGTCCTTTATAGTGCATAGCTTTTTTCATTCACTTAATGAACTACCCTGCCACAGGATTACAATAAATCACCTTATTCAAAACACATGTGCCAGTAGTTATTGTAGCGGTTAAGCTGTGGGCTTGCAGTTAAAAGATGCGAGTTAGAATCCCTGAGCAAACTTGCCCTCCTAGCGTACAAATAATCAGTTGCCTTGGACAAAGGTAGCCGCTAAAGAAAATCTGTTATAGCAGTCCAAGCATAATATTTGTAATATGTTTAACCGAGGCATCTTGCTGGGTTTCACCAATTCGTGCGGCTACGTATTTTCGCTGCAGTCGGCCAGAGTTGTTTCCCTACGACAGGTTTTAATAAATTCATTTTAGTACTTGTCTGGTACCTTCCATACCAAGTCAGACGGCATACTATACCACAAACTACTTCGACACAGCAGTGAAGTCTAAGCAAAAGCAGCACATTGTGTTCCACTACAGGACCGCATGTGTGTACTCCTCACTTTAAATATTATGCTCTTGATAGAACTGTACTGCATGCACATTTAAAAAGCTTTTCCATAAACACACTGACATTAACATTTTCCAATACTTTAAATAGTTCCTTCGGCCTTCGCTGACAGGTTTGGTGCTTGAAAACCTTTGCAGAACAAGTCCTCCTGTATAAAGAAGGATAAGATTATACTTTAGTTTCCGCAGGGGAGTTCACACAGAAGAGCACAACATGACACACAACAGCAAAGTGCAGTGAATAAACATTACTATCCTTTAATTTATAATACCTCATCTTGATAAATTAGGTATTCATTAGTTATTAGTGTGTCAAACTTGGAAATTAAATGAAAACACAAGAGAGGAACTGCAATTGATTATCAGTGAATAAATGTTAAGATCAACTAAAGGGACTCAACTGTCCTGTACTGAAGGAGAGATTAACGTAAGAAAAGATTGAAGGCAAGGTACAATAATAGTGTTCAGCCAAATCAATGTATTATAGCTCGTAATTCAATGATACAACCCTTTTCTTAATGCTGTCTTGTGATTTCAGTCAGCATGACTGAATGCATGAGAGGAGCTGGAGTTGCTCTCACTGTACTGTATTTACGTGAATAAATGGGGTCTGGATCCTGGCAGCTTTTGCATGAAATAATCTAAAACGAAAGTGAAGGCGCCCATACTACGGCAGTATATTTTGTCTTCAACTGTTATGTCACGTTTTCTTTCACTCCACTTACTCATGCAATAATAGCTTGAAAGATCCCACATTTCTGCATCAGCAGTGGTAGCTCTTCAGTGTGAGTATGATCAGACCAGCAGCATACAGAGATTCATCTGAAATCACAAGGCTTTCCATTTTCTCATCATGCTAAGTGTGTGAGACATATAAGCGAGAAGGAAATCATTCAGGAGAAGGCAATGTTAAGGTTTGATTATTGTTTTTCTGGAGAGAGGAATGGTCAGAGGTAAAAAAAAAAAAAACAATGAGCCCTGTAGTTTTACCGCAAGGCAGACTGCAGACTGCAGACTGCCGCCTACAGCTGAGCGGCAGTAACGGAGAATTCGTCCCAGACAATTGCATGTAGCATCCTGTCACCCTATTAGCAAAACAATCTTCACAAATCCCTGGAGGCATTTACCACACTTCAGCCCAGATGGACTGGGGAGAGAAAAACAGCTCTCCAGCTTAAAGCCAGAATAAACCCCCTCCTCCATATCTGCTAAGGCAGGAGAATTTGATAACATCTTTTAATTACCTGATGTTAACCACGCTGCAGTGATAAGTTTTCACAGCACAGTGCTCCAAGTGCTAAGGTAAAGGGAAAAAAAAATAAAAAATATATATATCTATAAACTGTGACCCTCAAGGACATGGGTTAGACAGCCCTTGAGTCACAAAATCAAAGCAGTGAAAAATAATGCCAGTAGCACAGAGGGAGGTGCAGAATTCATGCAGGAACAATGAAGAAGCACATTCTAAGAAAAACTGTGGGAGAAAAATCCAGAATATGGCGGAAGAAAAGAGATGAAAAACATTAATAGTAATGTAGACAGAGGAGAAAATATCAATGTGTCAGCGTTAGTGTGCAATCTAAAGCGACGCAAAAAATGCTTATGTTTAGCGAGCAGATCCCAGGATGGTCGGATGACCATCCACCTGGTGAGCAGATACAGGGAGGCTGATGTTCAGTGGATCAGGCAGTGCGAACAGTGTGGGCCTGCAGATCCAAACCTGCTCAATTTAAACCACACACACACATTTTCAGAACCGCTTGTCCCTTACGGGGTCACGGGGAACCGGAGCCTACCCGGCAACACAGGGCGTAAGGCTGGAGAGAGGGAGGGGACACACCCAGGACGGGACGCCAGTCCGTCGCAAAGCACCCCAAGCGGGACTTGAACCCCAGACCCACCGGAGAGCAGGACTGCGGTCCAACCCACTGCGCCACCGCACCCCCTCACCAATTTAAACCATGTTGAGGGAAAAATATATATGGTTACGACACATGACGCACAGCACCACAACAATGTTGACAGTCCGTTCCATACGCGGAAAAACCAACAGCTTTGCACAGAGTAGCTTTGAGTAAAATAATGGCCTTTATGTTTAGAGCTTAACTCAGTAACTCAACAAGGATTCCTAACCCTAACTGATAGACTGTTTCACGATGCAGGAACCCTATACCTACCTACATACCTACATACATTACATCAGGATTCATCTATCCTGCGTTTTATGCATCTATTCGAGCGATGAACATCGGTGCATCAAGTGGAAGGTAACAAACTAGGTTTACTTAACAGTCACATGTTTGCAGTCATGTTTCTTTTTCTTAATGCACAAATTGTGTTTTTGCTGAGATGTACGTCACTTTGGACAAAACCGTCTGCTAAATGAATAAATGTAAATGTAACAGTTTTCAAGCAAGCCATTCTGTCATCTGCATACCTTCTGGCTTGTACATAACAAGTTCTGATGAATAAGCTCTTGTCAACAGTACGGAATGTAATTACGCAAGACTTGAAAGTCCGCAGGGACCTAAGAACATGTGCAAAATGATATTTCTGGTTAGTCAATAATTGTTGCTTTGCACAAGAAAACCTTAACTAATTGAATGACTTTTTTTGGTGAGCCAAAACACGGCAGAGTATCGAAAGCAGTAGGAAGTGAAATGGAAGTGCCTCTGTTAAGAGAGGTATTGATGCCAAAAAAGCAATCTGAACTCAAAGTGTAGCAGAGAGGTGTTGAGAGGCACAGACTGACAGAGAATCACAATGTCAATCCATGAGATAAATTTATAAATATCACAAAGTAGGATATCACCAAATTCATTAAGAGTACATCGTCATCGTCTGAACCGCTTGTCCCATACGGGGTCGCGGGGAGCCGGAGCCTAACCTGGCAACAGAGGGCGGAGGGGACACACCCAGGACGGGACGCCAGTCCAGCACAAGGCACCCCAAGCGGGACTCGAACCCAGACCCACCGGAGAGCAGGACCCGGTCAAACCCGCTGCGCCACCACGCCCCCCAAAAAATCAACATTTACTCAAATTCAGCATTGCACTGTGCCATGGAGTAAACAGACGGTAGAAGTTCAGTACGTGTTCGGTGAGCCAGACACTAATTACGGCAACAATGCAGCTTTCTGTAGTGTACAGAGTACCTATACCACATTCTGTAAACTCCTGCTCGGCATGAATAATCCACAGATTAATTCTGGGGACAGACTGCACAACAAGACTCACCACCACAGAGTTGAGTCATACACAGGCTTTGTGAACGCAAAACAGAGAAACAAGAAGAATAAAGCAGTGCTTTTTAACAACCACACCATTACAGCAAGGTGCAGCAACATGTTTTTACTGTGCACTGAGGGTGTAAAGCGGGAGAAGATGACACAGTTCCCCTGAGCCACATTTAAACGGCGGCACTTTTACTCTTTCAGTTTCTACCGTGCTCAGAGAAGAGCGAAGAAATGATCACGGTAACGGTAGTCGACAGCGGCGATCTTCGATGGTCCACGTTAAAACAATAGAAGCCTCTATCGCCTCTGTAATGACTTCTATTAACGCTGAACGTTGGACCGCAGCGGGAGGCCCAAGTACCTATTGAACAGAAAAGATGAGGCTCCAGAAGCACTTCCCAGGGGAACGCCAGGCACATTGTCCCATCGTTCCCACTGATGAGTCATCCCATGCATGAAATATAACGCTTCTCTTAATGATTTGCTTGATTCACGCCCACCAGAGCAGTCAAGTGTTGTCCATTACCATTTTTAGCACCTGCTTCATTAACCCAGTCTAAATAAAATTCAGATCTATTATTCTCCCTTTTACTGTCACAAATAAAGTATATTTTATCAGTGTAAATGCACTTTTAAGTTTAATAGATTTGTGCGGTTTTAAACAGAAAAACAATATCTTTCTAGTTAATCCGTTTAAGATGGTTTAATCTGTACACAGTATTCAGCCAATATCCAAAGCAAGAGTGAATAATTTTAAAAAAACAAAACCCAGCATAAAGCAAATTGTCTCAGTTGCCCACTGAAGGTCTAAGACAATTAAGGAAAAACATCATGATGTCAAGATAATCACTTATTCTGTGCAACGTTCCTGAGCGGTGAAACCTGAAACAATGCTGTACTGCAAGCCTACGTGTCAGTGTAAGAATTCATTTATAAAGTATGACTAAAACATCTACCGCTCCTTAATTCAAATAACTAAAACGTTACTAAAACAATGTAATTAGCCTGAATGTCTCACATTTTAAGTAAATAGTTCACTGAATGTTTTCTTCAGGTGTACGAGGAAACTGGTGTTATACTATGTTGGTATTATGCATTAAAAAGGCAAAGGTGACTAAACAATACAGCTTAAACAGGTCAGTGACAGAAGGGTCCTGACAGCTGGAAAGTCGTGGACTGACGAACTTTGAAACGACAGTATGCACAGTAATCTCAAGCCATCCGAAGTTCTTGCTCTAACCCCTTCCAAACTAGAGGATATGGCGAGGTATGTTTTGGCATCTCTAGGAGGACAAATTGAAAGGAAACGATTCATGTTAAGAGCTTTACAAAGCTAGATTCTGGGAATACAACTAGAAATCAGAAAAAAAAAGGAAAATAAATTATTTTCAGTTCTTCCAGAAGAGATTGTGGTGGAAAGGGGTAATAATGTCCCACACCATGCTTTTCACTTCCCTGGGATGGATTCTAGGAATGGATGTAGGTCAATAGCCCACAGGTGGTGTTTTCTATGCTTCCAGTGTACCTCCTAAATCTCATAAGTGACAAAATGATGAAATTCAAGTGCAAAGAAAAATTTGTTCATTTTCTCTTCAAATCCGTTTTCATTTGTATGCAGGTTTTTTTTTATAACCGCTTTCCTAGAACGGACTATCTACCATCAGCGATATAAATTTTACAAGGAACAAGGTCATTGTCCTTGACAAAAACTAAGTAGGGAGTTGTCTGAGCGCACCCAGTGATCTCAGATTGTAACAATTCAAATTTTTAATACATGGCATATTTAAATTATTAGCACACTAAGAGACCTATAAATAGACCTATAAATAGACCTATAAAGAGCAAACACCATAATTTTTTTATATTAGGGAAAGTCATAGAAATTCATTGGGCTTTGCATAATAGCATACATTTACTGAGATATATTTCAAGACACCTCTTGGTTACCTCTGGAGACAGTCTGCTGGATCTGACAGAATGAATATCTAGTGCTCTAGGTTGCAGACGGCACAAATCTGCCTTCAGAGAAGGAAGAAAAATTCCCGGTGGCTTTATGAAAGAATTGAAGAAATGATATGAACTTATGAAAGTTCACTGCATTCAATCTCAGCCCACAGTTACTGTACTGCTGTGTCAGGTCAGCTCTGGGCACTGACTGAATTACACTGGTTTTAAATTGCTCTCAGACAGAACCCATTGGGTCTTCCTGCCCTCTGATGAACTAGTGCTTTGAGCTGATGATGCTGGCATACCATATATATTATATATAAAAGTTCTTGTTCTGCCTAAGCTATTTTTTTTTTGCTCAACAGAACTAATTGGAAGTCATTCAGCTTCATTTCAAAGTACTGAAGCTGTCTGAGGTTTAAAGAGAGCTGTAAAATCTGCATATTGGATGTTACCTGGACCAGTATGACAAGCATTTAGCTCAAACAAGATATTACACATTTTAAAAGCATTGTTCTTTTTTCCTGAGAATTCTGAAAGCTATTGTAATACCTGGAACTAAATAAAATAAATGTCCAATTAGTAGAACACCACCCCTTGCTATTAAACACATATTCACACCCCGTTGAGATATTAAGGTTGCAGGTGAATTGAATTTTGCTTGCTGTAGCAGAGTAGACCATGGACAGAACACCAATTTAAGAAAAAAGTAAACAATTAGTCTAAATTATCCTGAAATCATATCATTTTGAGAATTGTGAACTTTCTTTCCTTAATGGCTTTTATTGTGTTATAATATATATATAAACATATAATTGACACGACACGTCATAATTTGCCTTCATGCATAATCAGCATAATTAAAGAGCATAACTCAACTCCAGAGTTAGCCACACAGGGAATACACCACCTTTCAAGCAGCACAGTGATACGATCTGAAAATGGAAAAGAAACAGCAAGGGATCCTGATGATAGACTTGCAGGCACTCAAAGACCTGCTGACTCAGAAGACAGAAAGCAGTTAATGAAAGCTTTACGTTTGGCTGGGTTGATGAATGGCTCCGGGAACCTGCTATCTCTGAGACCACACCCAACTCTATCGCTTGTCTCTGCAGCAGAGAATATTTTCCAGGTTCCTGGAGGAACTGAGCACTACATATTTAACACCGATCCTCAAGGGGAGTATGAAAGTAGATATGTGGCAAGTGCAGTATGGCATTTATGCAACAGGCAAAAGAAATATGCTTTTTGTGTGATGCACAAAATACAGTGGGATAAATCAGCAAGGAGTTTTATTATGACTCTTGGATATGCATGACATTCAATGCGGGCTATTAGTCGAAAGACGACGTTCAGGGTTACATCATTATGGCCATTCAATTGTCATTTTTACAGGGTCCTCAGTTGCGATTGAAACCAACTGTGGCTGAAGAAAAATGTCAGAAATGACAAAAAAAAATGTAGAAAAATGGCTCTCATAGCAAAAAGTTTTCATGAGGGAAATTCAAACAGTCAAATTAAAGTTTAAACAAGAAAAATGAATTGAAGAAATACAGACTGAAATATTCATGCATCAATCATATGTCATGCAGCTGAACTAAGGCTATTCGGCATGCGATGAGAGGGTTTGAATCATTCATTCTTATAATTAAATGCTTTCGGTTAATGCCCTGCTCACTAGAGCCATTTCTATTTACATTTATTCACTCAGCAGACACTTTTCTCCAAAGCGACTTCCGGTGAACTCTATGTAGTGTTATCAGCCCACACACCTTATTCACCAAGGTGATGTACACTGCTAGATACACCACTTACAATGGGTCACTCATCCATACATCAGTGAAACACACACAGTCTTATAGTATTCCCCATTTCAAATAGGGAATACCATAAGAAATGTTGAACTTAGTACCTTTCATGCTCATTTACACCCACGGACAGTTGTCTTGACTTGAAAACGAAAGGATGAAAAAGTGAAAGTAAAGCAAAAAGGATATCGATCATAGATCATCCACCTAATGTTACTCTACATATTTTCCCCACCCATGGCTTTGGCTTCCTCATGTCTCCTAATACACTTCCATAGGACACACTACAGAAATCATAAGCCTGTGTAGGGTTTTTTTCCATCGTAATGTGATAGCGACACAAGGCATTTCACTTTCAGCAGTACCTTAGCCAAGCCCATTTAATTACAGGGCAGAACTGAGCACTCAAGCCTAGCCATCCAGTTACAGTACAGGGTATTCCAGGTAGCATTTCCCATCTTAAGCGTCATTTAGAAGCAAATAATTGGGCTCTAGTGATGGATGACTGAATGCTTGCCGCAGTATAATTTACAGCAGCACCGAGGCGCCACATCCCAATGAGATCCCAAGGCCTCTCATCTCACCCCGGCAGCAACAGTAATGTAATTCAAGTTCCTATACCTTTCCTTAAGATGCTGCCTGCAAACCAGAATTACGGTTATGTGAATCATTTATCTGAAACTTTGCCACTTTGAATCCAGTTCAGCTAGTGTAGGAAATAGTTTGGCCTGTCAGTCAAAAATGAGTGTTCCCAGCAGACAGTTTCCAAAATTGACAGGGGGCAAAAAACATGTTATGTTCATACCTAACCCAGTTCTTACGCTCAGTGCGGGCAATTTAGCCCTGGGTTTGAAGCTAGTCCCAAATAGCTCAGGCAATGATATGCAGCAGAACTACCCACCGTGCCACCATGCAACCAGTAGGTATGGCCTATTTTATCAGTATTTTCCAGCAACATGAACCTGCTTCCTGATGCCATACCATATGGAAATATTATATGTTCACATTTTTATATAATCACATTTTCTACATACAGAAAAAAATATATGCAAAAAATACAGTGGGTGATTGATGTAAAAATGTACAGCAGCATGGGGTGGAATGTGTTTAAAGCAAAGCTTTGAGCTGAAGCATGCAAATTATTCAACAGGATGAAAGATGAACCACACAAATATGAAGAAATAAAACCAATGGGGGACACCTTGAAACTGCGGAAAGAAACCTTCAAACATATGGAATGAACAGTACAACGTAACTGGGGTTGCACTGTATGCCTTTTATAGTAATTTAAGTGAATTACTGTATAAGGAAAAAAAACTCATTAAAATTAATGCACATAAAACCAAGAACCTTGCCTCATTCATTCCTCACTGCATTCAATGCGTATTAATAATAATGAGCTATAATTGGGGAAATCAAAGCCATGTTACCAGTCCCACATGTATGTTTTTTTTTTTAGTCCCTGCTGGTAACCTTGATCAAAAGAGAATCAAGACCTACATGGTGTCTGTTATGTTATGTTATGCATATGAAATTGCATTTAGGGTTTTATATTGGTGCAAGTGATGTACAAAAGTTCAACCTGTACATTTGTTTCTTCTCTTTCTATACTGCAGGTCAACACGCAGGACATTTGTCTTAAATCAATGACATGATAATGAAGTTTGACAGTCTGACATCATGGTGTCGTTTGTGAATTTCCCTGTAAAGATTAATACTTATCCTACTTAAAATTATCCTGGTAATTAAAGTTACATAACAATGTAATTCACACTTTAATTGGTGAAGGTGAGAAATTGTTGCATTAAAAAGTTATTAGGGAAGTATCGAAGAGCACAGGAAGGCCTTTAATGTTGTGTACTAGAGACAGAGTGGCACAGTAATGTATAAATAATGAATTAATTTCAATAAAGCTTGCTGGCTGACCTACCAGCATACACACCTTTTTCTAAAATCAGTGAAACAACTTACTTGCAGAAAAAGGGTAAACACTGCATTTTATTTCTTTCCTTAGTGTCATCTCTTCTTTTGCCTTGCTTGAGTGAAGGAGTGACGTGACTATAAATGTGCAATGAAATTCTTTGCAGTTAATGCTATAATTACAAAATTAAAACATTTCTGCAAACAGGCAATAAAGACACTGACATCTGATAAAAAAACAAAACAATGTGCCTGCAGTTACTCAGTAATGACAACGAATACATATCTTTAATTGTGCTGAACAGTGCACTTGTCCGATGAACATGGGTACCCAGTACAGGGTTGTTTTAAAGAACAGAATTTAGAATCAATTTACAGTTTAGCATGGTGCACTTTTAGACTACAGAAAGTAATGGTCAAACAAAATGAACAGGTCGCTTATTTATCTCGCTCTGCTTCAAGAAGCTTTTTTTAAAGATGAACCTCTGCTGAGTATGTGAAATGGCGACCTAAATAATTCATACTTTCGCACTAAAAGATTTTGTCATTGCATTTTTATGCCTAACCTAAAATTTAAGGATCCTTCAGCCTTCAATGTATTCAGGCTCACAAACTAAAAACAGTTATTATTCTGTCCCGAAAATTATGGAAAGACTCAGATAGTAAAAAACATACAAAAAGAAGTATTTGAAAAAAGTTCCTTAAGCATCGATTTCTATAAATAGAATGTAAAATGGGAAAAAATGTTGATTAGCGGTTGGTCAGTAAGGCACACTATGTTAACTGATCTATAATTCCAGAGACTATTTTTGCCAGTTTCATTGCATAAAGCTGAAATGAGAAAAAATCCATGAGAACATCAATAAACACAATGCTTAACCAACTTTTCAGCTGCATCCCAAGAACTGTAGATTCAGAGACAACACCACCAAACTGGAAAGGAGCACAGAGGCTTCTCCATTCTTTGTTGAATCATTTTTGAGGGTAAGCATTTAACCCTCGACATATTTTTACAGAGTTTAACAACCTGGAACTGGGCCTAGAAATTAAGCAGGCACAAGACCTTCTAGGACAAGAATTTATTCAATACAACCAGCACTCACTGTGACAAATTCAGGGAAGATTGAGAGAAGTGTTATATGGTGGTATGCAACTCTTCAAGCTTTCCAGCTGACACTCAAAAATATAAGGGAGGACAGAAAAAAAAAAAAAAAAAAAAACTGATTACAGACTATTTGCCCTCTTTACCCAACCCTGTGGTTGCTGGAGGCTACGACAAAGCAAGCATTCCCAGTATGACCAGTTAAATACATTACAAAGGCAAAAAAAGCAAACAAAACTCTACAACCTCACAGCACTGTGATTGCCAGTGTACACCAAGCACAGTACTGCAGTACAGATCCTATATTCCAGAGAAAAAAAGTATACTGACTGCTTTTATAACCCTGTATATCTGCAGTACTCAGCTTTATTTATTTATTTATTTATTTATTTATTTATTTATGCCTCTTTAGAACACTAGTTACTGTTTTCTCACTGCCGAAGAGTAGCACTCTCTTTTAACTGGCTTTATAGTGCCTCGTGGGAAGTGCCCACCCTTTCATGGGAATGTACCATTATGGCAGGGGTGTTGAGATGTACTGGCACCTGTGGTAACTATTGGTGCGAAATGTATATTTGTGTATGTGTATTGATACACAATGTGTATTTGTGCATCTATATTGATTATGTTATATGTGTCAAATAAATGTCTGCATGTATTCTGTGTTTATGTATTATCATAATGTGATCTGGTAAATTTTAAATATGGTATGGTCTGAAAGGGGTGGGGCTTCCCACATATAAGGTATCCCAAAGGACAGCTGAAGAAAGGCAGATGAGTGGTAATGGGAATGAGGTCTTGATGGTGAAGCCTGGTTGTTGTGATCAGTTCTATGGTTTATGTTAGGTGTTTGGAATTACAAACATTCTGTACTTTCCACAAGAACATTAGTACTGTGTTTCTCTGTTCATGACTTTGCTATCCAGAGAAATCAGTGAGCTCCATGTTCTCTCTGTCTGGCAATGCTACCCGCACTAAGAAATATTAGTGTGGCATTACCTTGTAGTCCTGTCTACATAAAACCTTTAACCTTAAACTTTAAGGATTAGAACTTACATGTGGTGGAATGGAATATTGCCCATGGAGAATACAGGGTGCTTAGTGTTCAGTGACAGTTCAGCACTTAAAGCTCAACACTACCTGGATTTTGAACCTTCTACCCTACGTCAAGACTAACGGGGAATGTCCCCCTGCCCCTCACAGTGCCATATGGAGCTGAAGGGGCCATTGCAGAGTAATCTGCTTGCCTGGCATTTTTCCAACAAGCTGCATGGGACATTGTTACTAAGAGCAGAGAACTGAAGGCTTACACCATTTGAGTAGCTAATATGGGAGTCCAGTCAGTACAAAAATAAACACAGCTTTATGGGACAGTGCAGGGAGTCCATCCAGAAACAAGAGTGTGAGTGCCCCCTACAGAGCATTGCCAAGGTCATGTCACAGAGCCCCTGAAGCTGCCCGTTCTTGTCCTATAGCTAATGGATTACATTATGTGTGTAAAATCTGAAGGGCAGTTTGTAGATGACTCTCGCAGAACCCTTTGAAGCTTCAAACCTGTGTAACTTCATTATTATCACTTATATGTCTTAATATAAAAAGTATAAAGATGCATGTACAGTGCTGCTTCAAAGTATGTGAACCGTACAGGGGTGGTCCTTTTTCTTATTAAAATATATAAACTCTAAATCTTAAAATAACCTTAAGAGAATAAATGATTATGATTTACAGACCTGACTCTACTTACCTACATGGTTTAACCAATGCAAATTGGGGTTCACTTAGCACAGGTGCAAAAATACTTCTGTTTTTCTCTTTAACACATGACTTCCTCTAACGCAACATATGGAACTGGTCATTACACACCTATTATGTCAGATGAGGAAAACTGTGTAACACAGGAGGCCATGTGCAGAAAGGTGGGAGAAACAGAACTGCTTAAACACACCGGTAAGATATTAAATACTTCACACACCAGCAACGAATATACAATTAACACTCTATTTAACCCTCCCAATTAGTAAGTGAAAAAAGGATGCATGAAGAATGGAACCTGTAATCCCCTGTCCCAGATCTAATCCTGAACCATCTCAATTCAGTGCTGCCCTGTACAGCCCACAAGGTTCTTCATTTGTAACAACCAAGAACAATAAAATCCTGTTCTCACCGAAATTGGAGTCCGCCTCTTCGCCCTGCTCACTGAACCCTCGCATGCAACAGACTGGTTCTGAGTCAATAACGATTTCATTGTAAAACGAAGGAGTTTACACAGGGCAGCTCATTGTGTAGTGGTTAGAGCTGTAGCCTTTGGACCCAAAGGTTGTAGGTTTAAGTGTCACCTTCAGCTGTAGTACCCTAAATTGCTTCAGTAAAAGTTACCAAAATGGGTAAAAAACTATTTGCTTTGGAGAAAAGTGTCAGCTTAATGAATAATTATACATCCCTTACATAAAGTAACACTGCGACTACATTTAAACAGAACTAAGAAGTATCTAAAATAGA
Organism: Scleropages formosus; assembly: GCF_900964775.1. Taxonomy (NCBI): domain Eukaryota; kingdom Metazoa; phylum Chordata; class Actinopteri; order Osteoglossiformes; family Osteoglossidae; genus Scleropages; species Scleropages formosus. Next base: position 23,404,708 of record NC_041813.1, read on the forward strand.
CCATACGATGTGTCAAATTCACCTTTATGGCTGTTGCTCCATATCAGATGGCTGTAAAAATCTTCTTAAAGACAAATTATGATGCATGTTCTCATTTTTGCCATGTTTCTTTAAGCACTCATCTTTAAAGAGGTGGACGATGACAAGGTTTTCACTTTTCTCCACAAAAGGGGTCATCCAGCCATTAGAACTTCTATAATTTCTACACAAGATGAGATCAAGCCATTTATTTTATTACATTTTACAGTTAAATGCAAAGCGTATAGATGCCAGCATCCTCTTTGCGAGCGGTTTGATTCAACAGACTGTTTGAAGTGCCTTTATTTGCATGTATTTATACATCCACTACATATAGTTAGTCACTTAAAAAATGAGGCTACATACATCTGCCATGATTTAGTCTACAACAACTGAGGTCCTCGTGGTATTTCAGCTTGTGAAGCTCAAGTCCAGTACCCTCACCATTTTGCCACTTAATAAATAAAGGCAGAATTGTTGTAATATTTTATGCTGGCTTAAAAGCAAATTGAATGAAGAATAGAGTAGAGTTCTGTCACGCTCATACAGCAGAAAGAGTAGGTGGAAGAAGGAACCAAGAGGGATGTTACATAAAGATTAATGGGCCTCCGTACATCACTGGAGGCATCAGGTCTCCATGGATTCTGAGCAGAAACTTTGGTTTCTGAGAGGAAACAACCAAAGCTATTTCTTAGAATTACTATAAAGCGAGTGACATAATTCTGTGATGCACTGTACCGAGGAATCCCAGCTGTGGCACATATCACAAAAGCCACTGCTGTGGCAGCGAAGAAGTCAGTATGAAAGCAGCATAGTAAGCTCACCCAAAAAAGTAAGATGTCAGAGGGAGTAAGTGAAATTATTTTTTTCTATTGCTTTAGACACAGCCGAACACCATCTGTAAGGCTTCAAACTGATTTAATTCCAAGGCCGAAGCTCATGGCATTCAACTGTTGGCGGATGAAATATGAAACTCCATACAGCTTTGAGCTGAACTACTTTTGGGTGTTTAAAATGTTGGACTACACTTGAAACAGCATACTAATGCTGAAAATGATAAATAACAATCATTTTCTGAATTATAAACGTTTGTTAAACTCGTAATGTGATAATCTCTGATGCATATTGAATACCATGAAGAGAGAACCTTTTATTAGACTATTTTTGTGTTGTACTATATTTTTATAGCCATTTAATATTTTCATATCATTTCTAATTTTTATTTCTGGGAGATTAAGTAAGAATGTGAGAATCACGCAATACACTCAGGATCTTCCTATTGACTTCAAAATGCTTTAACAAAGGTGGTGAAAAGAGTTTGGAACTACCTTACAACTTGTAATATAATATATTTCGGGCAGGTTTTCTCAAACACGTGACCAGTAATAAAGTGAATGCGAATCATAGAGGATGACCCTTAACTTGGTTGGGGAGCATGGCAACGCAGGTCAACCACAGCTAGATATGTGCCGGAGGCTTATTCATTCGTGTCATACACAAACACTCCACTCCCCCTCTGTTATATTATTAACTGGATATGTTATGCATATTGTGTAATGTTTGTATTATGTATTTATTACCTGCCAGAGCTATTTACTTTTAGGCGTGGCAAATGACCCACGTGAGGTCTGGATGGCCTTAATTATTGGCTGTTTCCATGGTATATGTGCTATGTGCTCAATTGAAGGTAAATGGGTAAACTCATTGTTTGTAATGAATTGTTTTGATTAATTGTGTTATTTAATAATAATCGTGGATTGCAACGTAAAGGAAAACGATATTCTTGCACAAAGCTATTGAAACGTCTGGATGGGTAACTTAGCATATGCCACATGTAGGACAGTGTTCACTTGTTTCAGACCTGTATTAGCGTGATACCCCTTTTTAATGTCAAATAGTTAAGCCCTTCTTAAAAAATAGAAAGGCTGGTAGTGGCGTGGTTTTTCATGGTATGGGGACAGTGAACTATAATGTACGGTTCATCACAGGTGAGTCAAAAGGGCTCTGTGCTGATTAAAGGGCTCTTCTTATGGTATGAAAACCACGTGAATAATGTTTTCCTTTTGTAAATATTGTATATATTCCTTTTTTTTTCCCACTTATTCCGGAACGTTAACAAACCTTTTGCACTTGAGTTCTTGAAACTTACCAAAAGACAAAGAAAAAACCCTGGAGGAATCACATTCACCGCACACCAAGATGCAATTTTTCCCATAATCTCAAAAGTGATTTTTGAGGTTAGTTTAGGTTCCATCTTTGTTCCTTTTCAGCATCAGGTCCAAATGAATGAGGCAAATAAGGGGTTGAATCTCTGATGAAAGGAAAAAGACAGACATCAATGAAAATGAGCACGAGTCACATGTGAACTTAACTGCTTTGCTGTTATAAAGTTCGTAACAGCAGGGGAAACCAGACTCACGAAAGAGTCTCAGGGCCCCTCGGGAAGCGAAGGAACCATACGAGGTGCTCTGACTCTTGAGCTAATGCTTTAATTTGACAGGTACCACTTGCTTTGGGCTACTTCTGTGTCTCTTTTTGTTTGTTTGTCAACGTAGGGGTCAGGAAAGATTAACATAATTTGCTGCATATAGCTATTCCTGTATTCCCCTTAAGTAGCAATTAGTTCATACTCAAAGTTTTTGTGCAGATAGAAGATGAACAAGCCACATACAGACCAACAGCTATATTTATATTCTACATTTATTTATTTAGCTGATGCTTTTCTCCAAAGCAACTTACAGTGTTTAGGCTACAATTATTTACCCATTAATACATCAGGGTAATCTTTACTGGAGCAATTTTAGGGTAAGTACCTTGTTCAGGAGTACTTCACCCGGTGGTGAACCTGCAACCTTTGGATCCAAAGGGAGTAGCTCTAACCACTATGCAAACGGCTGTCTACTCTACTACTCTACTCTATATATTCCATATATCTATATTCACTGTCAATTCCTCACAGCCAACTGACCCTGAAACTCCCTTCCTCCGAAAGTTTCACTCACTCAACATAACCTTTACAATAAACATGATCACACAGCAAAGTCTCATGGTATTCATGATTATTCTAAAGCAAGGGAGGCTTCCCCATAATGGACCACTTATGTGGTCCTCCTTTACCAGCTATAAGTACAATTTCCCAGCGCTCTTATTTCACAGGTACAACTGCCCAGAAACAAGTGTGGTGCAAAGACATTCAGTAATGCGAAGAAAAAGGCATGTGGGCATCCCTTGTCTGTAAAGGGGAGTATCAAATTCTTTTAGACAAACTACACTCGCTCACTCACCCCATTATTCATGTAGCAGACACTTTTCTCTATAGTCACTTATAATGAATGCTACATAGAATGAACCATAAAGACAAATTAACGATTAACATATTTGACTGAGGTGTAAGGGGGCACAGTGGGTTGGACCGGGTCCTGCTCTCCGGTGGTTCTGGGGTTCGAGTCCCGCTTGGGGTCGCCTTGCGATGGACTGGCGTCCCGTCCTGGGTGCGTCCCCTCCCCCTCTAGCCTTACACCCTGTTTTGCCGGGTTAGGCTCCGGCTCGCCACGACCCCGCATGGGACAAGGGATTTCAGACAATGTGTGCGCGTGTGTATTTTTACTCTCATTTCTAAATCTATAGTCTCCTGACTTGCAGACCTTGCCATATACTAGCACACTGCTTTAGTCAGCTACTTACAAAGCCTTTAGCAATAATTCATGATTAAACTGAGAAAAACTGTCCATTTGCATCTTTATTACAGAGGATGTATTGCATCATTCATCTTTTTAATGGAATGGGTGTCATGCATGTAAATTAAGTGAATGTACTGCTGAGTTTTGCTAACATATGCACGCAGAAATAAGGCTCACGGTCGGGAAAAATGAAGCAGGACATTTTCAATACCAAATCACATTATCTTAATTTACATCGTAAGTCAAAGCTGTTTATGTTAATGAGTGGTTCTTTGATGAATTAGCCGTTTGTTGACATCATGCCAGCACATTGTGTTCCTCAAATTACAGCGCTGGAACAAGAGGACAAACAAAACCAGGCGCATCCGTGAATAATTGTGTGGCACTTTAGCGTGCGAGGACACACGGATACTCGAGCAGATCTGTTTGCCACGGCGGAGGGGACTCTGAGGGGGGCGGGTGGCGTCCGGCAGCCACGCTGTGCAGCTCAGCAATGTTTCGGCCCGTTAATTCATTTGCAGAGATTTAAAGTGTCCTCCTCTGCGGGTCCTGCGTCAGCAACACACACCCACATCCCCCCCACTGCTGTTGGCTGCATGTGTTTAATGTGGTTAATGACAGGATGGTCAACAGGATGGTGCAAAAAATTTGTGCAAACCCCTTACGGCTATGATTGGTCTTTTCTTATACAAGGAAGGAAGCAACGGCGCCTTTGTCAGCGCGTTACGCAATGCCAAAAGGTGCGATCGCACCTCAGCGAACATTGCTACCTGCACCGAGCTGTCAGGAAAGACCCGTCCGAGAGGAGACGACCGGCCTCAAGCAATTTTAAAAATGAACGTAACGAGTCATCGCAGTCACTTCCAGCAGGCCACAGCAGAAAGGCTTTGTCCCCTTGGGCGCTTTATCAGCACCTCCGTGTGCGAATTAATCACGGGGCGCCTGCATCGCAAAGGAGCTCCGGATGCATCTCGGCCACGAGGAGGAGGCGCACGCGGATCAGTTGTTCTGTCCAACTCCACTGCGACTCTTGGCAAAAACGTAAACTGAAATACATCTAAAAGCATGCTTCAGTTTCTTTGTTGGTCTCAGTAAAAGATGCCACACATCCACACTCCTTTTTCCTCTTAAAATTAATCTTTCCAATAACCTTGAACATAGGTTACCTGGCTACAGGAAGTGATTTTGAAACGCGTGACGTCTTCACGCGTCTCCAGATCCTGGCGAGTCGCTATTAATGAAAAAAGAGCTCTGCGGTGAGTGTGCCGAAGCCTGACTTGAGAACCTACAGAACTTTGCTGTCAAGGTACCTAGACAATAAGCACAAATGCAGAATAAGTCATCGTTGGAACTTACAGAGCGATGAAGATGTGAAAAGACGGGAAAGGTGATTATTCATCAGAATCACGGTTTTACCATACTTTTTCTAGATATTTCTGTGCATGAATACAGCTACTGATCACCACTTTAACGCTATAATTTTGTCGTCTTAGGTGGAAGGGCGGAAAATTTTGGAAAGTTGTACAAAACTTTGTTATATATGCAAATGACACTTCATCCTAGGGTAGAATGTTGAATCTTAAGAGACTGCAAGCTACATCAAAGCTCTTATTAACTGGAAACGAGAGAGAACAGATTAATTTTTAGAAAATACTTGCTTCTAGCTAAGTGATTGATGCTTATGTATATAATAAACCCAAAAAGTCTTAATTTTGAGTATTCACGAGAATACTATTTATGCAAAATTGAAACATACACTGCAGTGCAGGAAGATCCAGGCGCTCAATGCTAAATATCATGCCAAACATCAAACAATTGTACAATAAGCAAACAGTTAATAAAGTATTAGATAAAGGCATGTGCATGAAAATGTTCTGGGATGAACTGTAAAATCAGGTTGCTGTGACGGGAGATGGAGTTTCCTTGAGGCACAGGTCCCACTGCAGCTCTGGAAATAATCCAGAACCTTATTAAAATATGGCAAGCAGGGTCAGATCAGTTTTATCTTTAAATATTCGAACCTATAAAATGAGATGGAGACTTTGCAAACAAACGGGGCTTCAAACGTGCGGCTCAAACTCATAACAGATCGAATGTGTATTCATACGCCCGGCAATTTAACACTTACATCTCACTGCAGCCGGTCCATCAGTTTGTGTCTTTTTCATGAACTTAGACGTAATTAACCACCATGTGCCAGTGTCTCATGAGAAGCATTCACACATACACACACTCACGCTGTATTTATTGCGCCGCTGTGTGCAAGTGCTTGTGACATGAGGGGTCTTCCGAAGTACGCCGTCTCGCATCCACACCAGCTCCTTAGACAGAAATATCACCTAATGAGCCAAAACACAGATAACAAGGAGAGGGAGCCTGCTCGAACCGAGTGCCGCGGGCTCGCGAGGCTGGAGAGCTGTTAGGAGCAATAGCCTCCTCAGGATTGTTTACCGCCAACAATTTCCTTCAGCAAAAGGGGCCACTTGTGAATACAAATTGTGTGACACTATTTAATATGTTGGCAAATCATTTCTTAGGGTCACTTTAATACTTAGAGAGGACGGACACTCCATCTTCACAGGGCCTTTGAGCTCCTTCATAAAATCTGAGATGACTTTTTATTGCTCTGCCTGAAGAAGATAAAGGGTAGAATCGTTGCACGTTAAACGGGACCATTAAAGTCTCAAAAAATACATGAAGCAGAAGAAGCTGAGACACATGCAGTACTCCAAAGTGCACCATCACGCTGCAGCACAGCAAGAAGACAGATGAAGTTCACCCACTCACTCATTAGCAGGAAACAACAACAGGCCTTTAGAAGAGAATACGAGCTCATGGGAAGTCAGACACAAGTGGGCCTTATCCTTCCATACATGGACACTATTACCATTATTTATCCACTCCTTCTTTTGGTCCTCATCAAATTATTTAATGGAACCAATCAAATTATTAAAATGCATTTAGCAATGCTTCAATAAGCATTTTACATCATAAGACAGAGTAAGAAATAGAAAGCACTGCCCACATGTTATTTCAATTCTTAAAAACGCTACACATGCAAATTTAGTTAACATACCAAACAGTTCTGTTTATTCTTTTTTTTCTACAGTCTATTTCGATCACAACCAAACAAATTATTTTAAAATGTTTACGCTCATTTTACAGTTTAATCTTATTGGCTCTCGTACACGTTCAATCGATCAGTAACCAAAAGCGATTGCAGTCGTACGGAAAAACATGCTAAACGTAAGACCAGATGGACTTGGACAGTCCATCATCAGAAGTGCTGATGTACGGTAAAGCTGTCCGACGGACAACACATAAATTAAAATCTGGATTTTCAGCCTTAAGCTCTGAAATTTAGAGAAAAAAAGGTGCAAATACCTCTTGAGACTTAGAGCAGTGCTGGTGCTTCTTGTACTTAGAATATATAAAACCTGGGAATTTTGCAAGCAGGTCATTATTTGGAAAGAAATCCTCCAATTAAATTCTGACAAATATAAGCATACTGCCGAAAAGTCACCTTGTGTGTACTTTTTACGCATTTACATTTATTCACTTAGCAGACCTTTTTCTCCCAAATATGTAGTATTTAGACTACTCCTTTTCACCTAAGGTGACTTGACACTAGATACGCTATCTAAAGTGAGTCACTTATCTAAAATTTCTACCAAGTATAGATATACAGACACACACACAAACATATACATTCACATACATACTCAGCATACATATTAATTTTAGGAAACATTTAAACATTTATTTATACTGAAACAAAGTTGTGCTTCTAAATTTATCTGCCCTTCTACACATTACAGAGTGGACCCCAACACCACGAAGGTGCAGGAAACCCATTAGCAGCTACCATCTCTGAGTTACAGCATGAGCACAAGCTTCATCGTTTCAACTCAACGCTATAAATGTCAGAGATGCTATGTAAAATTGACAGATTCCCTTCATTCACCTCACTGTGAGGTCAATCATCCAATATGGTGATTCACTGAAAGAGGTCAAATACTGAAACGTGGACAGCTAAGGAGAGAAAACCCATCCGCAGAAACTCAAGCTTGAGGTTGCTGCAGAAAAACAAATGGATTGCAGTAGTGCCAGAAGAGACGGTCTGAATTTATTCAGTGCATGTGTGTGGTCCTGTGACATTTAAACACTAGCTGTGGAAAATGAACTGCACAACTGTACAGCGCACGAAGGTATAAATATTCACTTACATGTTCACTCAGGCATTCCACCTTGTAATGTAACTCAACCTGCCTTGGTTGTTTATTTTATCACCTTTACAAAAATGCATTTTAAATTTACTTAAGTAACAAATTACTAACTCTGTCCTATTTTCTCGTTGAGCACTACCTCGCTACATAAGACCTGAGGAGGCCGGCCAGTGGTGACAGACGAATCCCGTGCTGACAGAGGATGATGTCCATCTGCCATGACGATCGAGACGTTTCATGCCGAACTGGGGATCCAAGATGCCATTTACCAACATTATAATTACTTGTTACACACTGGCTTACAAATTGCTACGTTCTAGAATGCCCAGGAGGGGTGGGCAACCACTGGCCCGTGGACCCCCAGAGGTTTTTTTTCCTCCCTCAACCTTCAGTTGGGAGTTTCTGTTCTTTTCCCTGGTGGCCAGTAGGTATACTTATAGCTCTATAATAAGTTCTTCATTATGGTAGCCATTAGTTGGCTGTCTTGTTTGTTTGTATCAATTTTTCTTGCTGTATGCCTGTGTTAAAGCGCTCTGTGTCACTGCGTGAGAAGAGCACTCTATAAAAAAATAAAAATAAATGTCTATATGCTCTTTAGGTTGCCCTCATGAGCTAATAACCATGTAGCTCTTAAACGTGGTGGCTGAACCAAAAGAACTCCAAAAAACTATAATCTACATCATCATGCAGCTTTTGCACAAGCAAAAACATAAAATTTACAGAGCTGGAGGAAGTTACAGCTCCTATGACATGCTATACAGCTACTGTATGTTTTTTTAAGCACAATTTACCCAATTCTCTTCACTGGAGAAGATATACAAATTCATTTCATTTTCCATTTCCAAATGTGTGACTAAAAATGGATATTGGTTTTGTTTGCACCCTGTGATCGACTGGCATCCCATCTAGGGTGTATTCCCCTAGCCTTACCTCCAGTTATTCTGGGATAGGCTCCAGACCCCGTAACCCTGACCAGGACAGGCGGTTAATGTCAACGAATGATAGATGGTTTTGTCTACTGGAGGAAAATGAACAGCAAAATTTCCTGTACAAATAAAATGGAAAAACTCAGTTTAAATAGTCATTCTACTCCATTTTACTGAATTACCTGGGTATCAGTACAAATGTTTAAAACGTGTCACGGAAAGACAGCTGACAAAGCAGGAACTGAACATGACGACACCAGTCTTTAGACGTGTAAAGAATTTCTGCTCTGACCTCCTTTCCCTGCAGTGAGGCTAACACTCAATTCACAGCAGCGCGAGTCACCACGTGCTGTTGACGGCAAATGGCAGAAGTTGCAGTTTGGGTGCCGATTGCCGCACTCTTGCGTTTTCAAGGTCTGAATGATGCACACATTCAGTTACACCTGTTTTTGACAATCCCAGGTCGCAGCATTGTCTGCAGTAACCCTCATTAACATACAGTAAATTTCTGATTGCGTAACTTCAGTGATCTACTACGTACTAACCTATTATTTAATACAACTTCAGCAATATGAGCTGCAAAACAGTTTACTTCTCAAAGTTCACAAATGTGCTTTGCTTCACATTCAGCAGAACAGTCGAGCACGACACCACAAAGCTTGAAACACAAACTGAGAAGATCACACTTACCCCATCTTAGTCAAACTTACCATAGGACATGCTGCAAAAAAGATAAAGTGACTTCTTTAGTATTAAGTATTTAGCGACTTTTGTTTTTGAGTATTTCTTAAGTAAGCCAAAGTAAACAGTATCTGAAGCCCTATTGCTAAAAAAAAAAAAAAAAGTGAGACAGTTCACGTGGTCAGGGCCATTAAATTATAAAGGTCAGTGGCTCCAAACCAGTGGAGGTCTGCGTTTCCTCAGCCTTTTAAACAGTGCAAAGGAGACAAAGTCTGCAGGGCTGGTAAGGGATATTTTGCAAAGTGGAATAATCTCATTCAGCTGTGCTCGGAGCTGATGTGAGCCCTTTTTGAATAAAAGTACAATAACTGACGCTTTTTCCCCATCCAAAACAGAACACAAGATTGCAGGGAATTCTCCATGCACATTGTTCATTATTTTTAAAAAAATGAAAACACCATTAAAAAGAAAGATGACAACTAAGATAAACTAATGTCTTAAATGCGGATACTCGTGTTCATACGGTAGAATGCGACAAATTAACTGTGCTTTAGAATCGTGCGTCTGCATGAAAGTCTTCTTCTGTTAATGTAATGCACTCTTTGTATTTTTCTGTGAGACGAACGTCGCTTTGGACAAACACTTTTGCTAAATGAATAAATCTAAATGAGGAAAGTGACAAAGTGGGTGATGTGGTGGTGCAGTGGGTAACACTGATGCCTGACCCACCTAGGCTGTGTGTGACTGGTGGTGTGTGCAAGATAGAGAGATTGCCCTGTGATGGGGTACCATCTCACCCTGGAAGAACTCTGCTTTGTAACCTATGTTTCTGGGATGGGCTCTGGACCAGTGCGACCCTGCATTAGGACCGCACAAGCAGTGACTTGATAAGGAATGAAAAAGTGACCGTACATAGACAGAATGCAATAAAGTAGCACTAATGACAATTTCGAACAACTACACAAAACAAATGGAAATATTTTATGTATTTATTTGTTTGGAACTATGATGTACAAAATATTGTTGCATCAGCAAAACAGTTGTGGTATAACTACACAACCAGTGTTCTAAATGAGTGCACTATCACTAATAAAATACAAAAAAGAGCAGGAAAAAAAAATCTATGGTGAACCCATGGTGCACCACTTTCAATCTCTGGCAGAGTTTCACAGAGTGCAAACTCAGATTTTGAAACATGACTGTTAGTGATGAAGTACTTCAAAATAGCCTACTGTCTTCTCTTTACACGAGCGCACAAGTGAAGCTCGGATTTCATTTAAACCGAAGTTCACAATACAAACCACAACTTGGACCACACCCACACACACACACACACACACACACACACACAATTGACGACTTCTGCAAAACATCTGAGCAACATTTCAAAACAGATTAATAATACATTTTCTTCACTTCCTCCAACCATCAGTTGCTTCGAGGAGAAAACACATAACAAAAACTTGGCTCGGTTAACTCGTTTCAACGGAACGACAACCGCGCAGGAATTAATCCAAACTGTCCAGGTGCCTTTTCTTCATACAGTACGTCAATATGATCCAATTTTTAGAGGTCTTTGAAATCACACTGATGACCAAACACTCACACAGTACTATAGACAGCCTCTGTTTTCAGTTTGTGTCTGAATAGCTTTTCAAAAGGCTCTTCAGAAAACTGTGTATTGTCACCACTGTGGACGGTCTCAAAGCATCAGGACGAAAGATGATTTGCTGTCATCTTACAGGAAATATCACATTACAATTCAGTTCTGTTCAGCACATTCTCTGTTCCCCATATGTGTTGCATTTGTTCTACAACACAAGCTTAGGTTATTTTCTTCCTCCTCATCTGATTTCTGCAAATTTACCCATTCATAATGCTGTGAATCCATAGTAGAGACATTAAAAAATTTTTTTAAAAAAAGGTGAAAATGCTTGAAGAGAGTGCAAGAGAACCCCCTCCCCCCAAGCTCTGTAGTTGGGGGCTGATGAGGATCCCAGAAATCAAGATGGTCAAGATGGGAATATTGCAGCTGTCACACAGATTTAGAGAGGACCAATAAACACCTTAGGAGTCATCTTCAGTCATCAGGGATGGGAGTGTTGCAGTTGCCGTGGTAGATGTGTACTGTGTCTTCGCAGCGGTAGTAAGACTCAAAGATGTCGCCGTAGCCATGCTCCCTCCACCAGGTGCACAGCTGTCGATTCCAGCCACAGGAGAGCGGATGAAACAGGTCCGGGTGCTCCATGCCGATCATGGTGAAGAAGTCCTGGTCGCCTAAGTGGCCTCGGAAGTGATACTGTTCCGCCAGCTCAGCCACTCGCTTTGGCTCCAGAAGCTGGTTGTAGAGCGCAGAGTGGCGCATGGCCTCTAGGTGTAGAAGCATGACCCCGCTGTTGAAGCCAGGCTTGCCATCTGGAGGAGGGTCACCCACTTTTGACTTGGGGTTCTCCTTGCGGTATTGCCAAAACGTGTGCCTGCAACACAAGTGCACATTGAAAGCGGAAATAATATGCCAAACACAAGCCTACCATTCCACACTATTCACCACACATTTTCGTTTCTCCGTTCTCAAGGCAACAGCAAGAAGCTCCTCTTCAGATTTAAAAAAAAAAAAAAAAAAAAAGAGACTCTTTAGGGACCTGAAGTCATCCCTTTGTGCTCCAAGGTTACAAGAAAGGATAGCAGGCTCGCTCAGCCTAAATCTCCTCCTATTTTTTTTCCAGTAAATTTAATTTCAAATATTCCCATTTAGGCTTTTGACAAAGTTAGCATCCAACAGGTATAAATAAAGAGGGGTCACAAGGGTTAATACACCTCACCAAGGTAGTACCACACAGGAGAAAACAAAATCTCTCTACAAGACCCTGGTACAAATATATACTCTACAGTGTTGCTAGAAAGTATGTGAACCCCATTATTCATCTATAAAGTATTAAAATAAACTTGTAAAATCTAAACCATATAAACACAGAATGAAGTAATGATGGATTTACAGTCATTACCTTACAGTCAGTCTTTACCTCTACCCACACATGGAACCGGTCATTACAAACCTATTACGTCACGTGAGGTTCACATACTTCCACGCAGCACTATACATTATATATACACACCACAGAGAGTTTACCCCCCATTAAAGGTCCTAATTCTTTCCTGAAAACTGTCTGGGAAGTGCTTTATAATCACATGCCCAGGTGTGGTAGCAAACATGAGCCTGTATCTAAAAAGGTTCCTGACCATACCTGACCTACACTCAGAAGCGATAAGCAACATATGATAAATGTTCCTGTTGTAACTTTTGAAATGCCAGTGTCTGTAAGGTTCCATCTTTCATACTCTCACATGAAGTGAAATACAGTGGCATATAACCTTCAACAAAAATTTGTCTTCTTAAGTTTGTGCCTCTAGTCTATGGGTTTTGCTAATTTTCCTTCTCTGCTTCCTGAAGAGGTTATCTTGTTTAAGCTTCTAATTTTTTCTGCTTTGTTTCTTGGCAGACGTTATCTGGTTTTTGTGTTATCCCAGTCCCACGCTGACTTCCAAGTACCACGGTGAGGGTGCTGGAGATGAAGCACTCTGGAGCACACACATTCTAACAGATCAATGCCCTTTCCTGCTGTCGATTCCAACACAGCTGGAACTCCCTGGACTGGAGAAAAGCACCACATCTGACTGCCTTCTGAAGCCTCCCAGATCAAACCTCCTTAATTTTGCATTCCACGGAAGCCGCAGCATCCTCGCAGACGCTCCACGCAACATCAGCACACTCCTGCGTTTCTTTCCGCTGCCCTAAAGAACCACCTTAAAGAAAAAGTGTGCTAAGGGTAATCATGCGTCCTACTTTCCATTACATTTCACAATTTGACAGAAGCTGCAGAAAGACTAGTCATGACCTCTGCTCAGCTGTGTGTGAGGGTGTCCTCCGTGAGCCCCTGTAACTGCACATTACTGTACAATGGCTCCTCACCTTACAAACACAACTGGGACTAGAAATCTGTTCATAACTAATGCCTTCTAACACCAAAGTCACTGTTAAAACCAAGTCAAAGTCAAACACAGATGTATCCTTTACTTTTTCCACAGATGTTCTGTAAAAACTTCAGATAAAGTTGTCTGTTGATAATGTTAATGTTGTCCTTTCATCCTCATCTTACTGTGACCTCTGATGTGCACTGGAGTGGTTCACCACCACCAAATGTGAAGTGGCTGGTATGAAAACCATCACCTCCAAGTCTGAGGTCATGGTCCTCTCCCAGAACAGAGTGGGTTGCTTTCTCCAGGTGAGGAGGGGGGGAGTCTTGCTCATAAGTGATGATAAAATGGGGCGGGAGACTGAAGATGGATCAGTGCAGTGCGAACAGTTCTTTGCGCACTGTGCCGATCAGTGGTGGTGAAGCAGGAGCTGAGCCTATGGACAAATCTACATCTCCATTCTCAGTTATGGTCACGAGCTTAGAGGACTGACTGAAAGAACAAGACTACAGATACAAGTGGCCCAAAGGAGGTTGTTCTGGAAGATCACTGGGCTCACTCTCGGACACTGGCGGAGGAGTTCAGTGAGCATGTCAGCACAGTTACTACTCCTCTGGACTGACAGGAGTCAGTTAAAGTGGTACGGGGATGTCAGAAAAATCCTGTCCTGGCCGGCTCAAACTGGAGTCTTTCCGGACATGTACCACTGGGAGGGGACACATTAACTCCATTTCCCCTGAACAAGAAGAATGTATCATCCATCCATTCATCCATTTTCTTGCCCGCTTGTCCTTCTAGGGTCACGGTGGCAACAGCGAGAAAGTATCATTTTGATGTGAATTGTTTGCTACCATATTTCACATTGTTTTCACATGCAAGCTGTATCACTACATTTTGAAGAATTACTGCAATAATAAAAATAATGAAAACCTAGTTTAATAAACTAAATGAATAAATGTTAATTCACCTTTGTGACACACGTGAGTCAAGTGCAAAAATTAAGAAAAATTCTTAAAGGCCTTAGAGAAAAGCCACACATTCCTATGTTTACATTCTTTTAGTTCTTTCCTTAGCTGGGAAATGTGCTTTTGGGTGCGGTTGCAAAACAGCAAAATTGAAAAGCAGTGATTCGTCAATAAATAAGCAGCCAGCCAGGCATGAATAGATTACTTTTCCTTTCCAGGAATAAATTGCAGGTCAGTTCCAGCTAAATATCTACAGAGTCAAATGATGACCAAAGCAGGCCATCCAACCTTTACCTTTTTTTTTTAAAAACAGAACCTAAACTCTAATGACCGTAACAGAATGACTTTTAGATAGAATGGATTAATGCTGAGAATTATTCACTATTCATTTACCACTGTGCTAGAGACAAAAGTGTTACGAGACAAAATAGTCGTGAGCAGCTTAAAGTTCTGTAAGCATGCTACCAAAAGTCGTAACTATAAGAGACAAGGATGCGCAGTTTTAAAACTTTCAGTAGCAGCGGTACCTGTCCGTTGGGTTCTTGCAATACTGTGCCGATCTAGGGCAATTCATTATACTGTTAATCAAGTTCAAAGTTATTTGGAAAACTTAAAGAATGTCACCTCCCCAGGGTATATGGATGTGTTCTACATTCACTGCAACTCACAAACACATAAATACCAGGTTTCAGGAAGGGATGCATTTGTTACTGGCTTTAGACAGAAGCACTGGATAAGCAGTAGAAAGTACATTTAAAATAAAATAGTAGCAGTAAAAAAAAAGCAAAATTATAAAGCTTTTAAACACATATGGTACTTGATGTAGAATTCATGGGATGGCAGATGGCCATGTAAAAAAGTGAAGAAAATTTGAACTGCAATCCACACCTCTGGACTGCTCTCGGCCAATCACACGCTTTAATGCTTTTTCAACACTTTTCCAATCTGATGTGCAAATTCAGTTCCTGCAAATAGCTTCCAGCAAAATCAGCACATCTATTCCAACTGTGGCACTGCCAAAGCCTCTGGCAGATACATTGGTAGATGGAGACCGAACTGCTCCTCTGCGAGATGCCCCTCTGCATCACGGCTGCAGCGCAACAACTATGTGGCCACCTGCTAGGATGCACTGCTCTGATGCCACCTGGCCGCAGATGCCCTGGAACATTTTCTCCCGGGATCTTCCTCGCCCTGATGGCACCCTCACCCCACCCGGGACATTAACTCACGGAGCTTTTTGGACACAAAATTGTGGACAGTGTGTGTCAACAACAGGTGGCGAGCACCACATGTCCTTCTCGGCACCTCCAAGCAGATCCAATTCAAAGGCAGCACCATCTGCATGGCTGGATGCGAACGCTTCACTCCCTCCAAGCAGTGGAAGGGGAAGCAATTGGAAAAAAGTAATTTCTCCTAAGTGAAGAGAAAATATACAGTATTTTCTATTATACTTGCTTGTGGCAAATGCCAAAATCAAGTTTTACTGAATGATACATACTTACTGATTTCCTTACTTATGATGGCAGAACAATAACTTCAGATTAACTGAACAAAAAAAATTCATACGAACAATAATTTCATTTTCATGCCATGCTTATTTTCACTTTCATTTCTAAGCCTTTTGTCTCCTGCTTCTTCCTTTTCAGACCCTCCAAAACTCACTTTTTCCACTTGATAATCTGTCCTCACCATGCATAAGTGAACAACCCGAAAAGAATGTCAACATAAAATAATTCATACGGAATCACAGAGTGGGGATCTGCTGTTATACAGGTGACTGCAGACATGAGCAACGCTAATGGTGTGCCACTTTTTAGAAGGTTCATCGCATCTCCAAAGATTGTATCCCTGGAATGTCAGGCACTTTCTTACTTGGTGTCAGCCAGAAACAACCTGACAGGTGATGGTTTGCAGTCCCTGTGCAAGACAAAATTTTCCTGCTCTAACTAATACGTGCATGTGGTTTGTACGAAACAGTACGTCACGCAGCAAAATAAAATGCTGCAGTCAGTATATTTCCCTGGTTACACTGTCTGTGAGAATGAAAGCCAAAATTGTATTCATTTTTGCATGGAGGAGGGATGAAATATTTTTGGCAGAAGAATAAAGGCTGATCTTGGAAGCACTGTGACTCCATGATGGAACTTGACCAATAATGGACAAGTGAAGCCATCTAACACCTTTCTTCTGCTCCCCTTCACAAGAGTACAGTTACCCAAAGATCTAAATTAATACTAGAATTGTCTGTGTATAAAATGCTCTTTATTAAAATCATTTAGAAAAAGCATTTCTCTCCTGTGAGGCCACTCTGGGTACTTCGATGCAAGACCTTCAATAAGAAGCTTCATCTGTCCCTACTGATCCACCCTGTAGGCTACCTTCACAAATACGTGATTGACTTGAAATATGCGGTCAATATAAAAGTTAAATACTCAACCTGCAGTGCAAGCTGAATGAGCTCTGGAAGATTAGGTCATGTTTTTGGATTTTCTTACATAGGGCTTCATGACCACCCTGCAAAAGAGAGTAACCTTTTGCCTTCGAGTTTGAGTACCATTATGCATTTAGCAGTATCAATTCTTTCTCCATATTGTTCTAACCCAGTTCTGTTTACTTGCAAAACAAATGGAGAGAGATTTTTTGTGCATGTGTATGCAAAGCATTTTCTTTAAAAATCATTTTTGTGCATGTACATGAAATGATCATGCAGCAAAGCATAATGCAGCATTTATTAATAAATAATAATGAAGAACTTGAACATCCTGCACTGTGTCACACGTTTGAGCTGTTGAAAATCCTGTATACATCCTTTGTGGAAGGCATTAACAGATTTTAAACTAATCAAAAAAAGGTGTCATCGATATCAAATTGAAAGGTCCAAAAGACAAAATAGTAATAACAATTCTCCAGCAGCTATCCCTGGGGTCAAGACTTTTAGGTTATAATGTACAAGTGTCAGCGGAATGGCTAAAGCAAACCTGGTTGAGGAAAGACTGCAATTTCTGGGGTGTGAAAACACACACAGAGAGACACACATACAATTTAAATTTGAATATCCAGAGGAGAGACCTTGGGACAGTTTATGCTAGCAATCCCCACTGGGCTGTACCAAGATGCATTCCAGCCAGGAAGCAGAAACTTGGTGTCTGGTTCTAATTATCTCATATCCTCCAAATATGAGCAAGGGACAGGATGAACTTATTTCTCAGAAGGCCTGACCTACCTCAGACTCTGGGATCTCATGCACTCTGCACACGAGCCCATCACAAATTTGCCCCGCAACAGAAGCACCTTCACAAGCTTCTATCTGATCGTACCTAAAAACTACAACTTGGTAAACAGTTTTTGTTGGTCACTCGTGACAAAACTCATGAAGCACATGAAGGTAAAAGCGAGAGCCATTCCAATATTAACAGATATATACTTAGAAAGTAATCATGAACACTGATAAGTGGAAGCTGCTCTGTGTGTGTGACTCTCACTGTTCAGGGCAGTGAATAGTTTTATTTAAAAAAAAATAAAAAAAAATAAATAAAATGAAATTCAAATACATTACACGTACAAAACTGAACACTAAAATAAAATGTTTCCAACATGTCCTACATGTTTACTACATGTAAATATCTGGTAGTTACAACAACTATTTTACATTTGAAAACATACAATTCTGATAGTTGGCCTTTTTAATTTGATAAATTCTTAAGTAGAATCTGGTAGCGTAGCAGTTAGAGCTACTACCTTTAGGCCCAAAAGGCTGCAGGTTTGAATCCCACCTCCAGCTATAGTATTCTTGACCAAAAGTACTTGCCCTACAATACACAAGTAAAATTACTCAGCCGAATAAATGGGTAAATAATTGTGAGTAGCTTAACATTGTAAGTTGCTTTGGAGAAAAGTATCAGCTACATGAATAAATGTAAATTTCTGTTGGTCAAGCATCTCCATCGTTACCAGCTAGAGGCACACAGAGTACAAAATATTCATTGCTGAGCTTGAGAACCAGATCTACTCAAACACAAACTCACACGGTGTGACAATCCACAACTCGTGGGCTCCCTGCCTACCTATAAGCTTTCACTTCTGAATGTTTTGGAACAGAACTTCAGAGTCAACAGTGTATTCCGGTTCTTGCAAAGCACTACTTACAATAACATCCATCTCTATCCCCATCTAGCGGTCACAAGAAAAAGGCCACTATCAATGAACCGACAAAGAAGCTCAGTTGATACTCAGTGAGTCACAAGTGTACTAAAGGAATGTATCTTTGTTGCATCTACCTTCTGGAAGTCTTCACAAAGCAAACAAACCTTGTGCCCAAGCAGGAGGTGGTGTACAGTTACAGCTGCTGTCTACCACCAGAACCCAGGTTTGAACCCCCCACCTCCTGCTATAATACCCTTGACCAAAGTATTCAAAATTCATACAGGAAATTTTTCTCTGCTGTATAAATGAGTAAAGTTGCTTAACACTGCAAGTTCCTTTAAAAAAAAAAAAAAAAAAAAAAAGCCTTCAAATCAATAAATAATGCAAGGCATGTAAATGAAACCATTCCTTTCTCTTTCATTGGACTCTAAAAACTAGCTCCTTCCAAAGATGTGCTTGCACGCCTCTTTCCATATGTAGCCGCAGCATTCTCACTTTTTTTTGCGCCCGGAGTCCCGGAGGAGGACAGGCTGCCAACAGACTGAAGCATAGAGGCGACGCAGGGCATCCTGTTTTTGCAGCCAAAACACTGTGACCTTCAGGAAATGAAATGTCTCACAGAGCAGTTTCCTGAGTTGCTCACTCAAAACTGTGTGGTACAAACAGAATCATCAGCACCCCACCCCCACTGCCACTGCCAACCAGGCCAATGGGACACACTGATCCAATGTAAGTGTTGTCCACATCCACTTTAGAGGAGAGAAAGGACAGCAAAACACATCTCTCATGGTAGCACTCTGCTTTCTCAGAAAATCGTGACCAGAAATAACAGACAAGTGCCACTGTTTCTATCCTAAATACGAAAGCTAATTAATATTTTTCTCCTCTGAAATAAAAGGTCCCTGATACAGAAACTTCGAGGGCTTGTGAGCAAGTGTTAAAAGGTGCAATAAGCATTGCTGGTACACCAGTATAACCCAGGACTTGGCATCTAAAACCATACAATTTCAAACTCTCGTATTTATGTCATTTAACAGCTCATCTGTGAACTGAGGTCCTGCCAGCTGGTATGTGTCAAATGTACCTGTACACAGGCTGCATCTCTCTGACAATCCCGATCACGGCGCCGGACGGAAAACTGTCAAACTCCTGAAACAGGTCCCTGATGTTACTCCTGAACTGTAGGTCCAAATCGAGCTGCAAGATGCACTTCAGGTCTGCAGAGAAATGTTAAAAACAGAGACCGATCAAGACTGGTACAACAAACAGATATATATATGCAAGCACTGCCAGCAACAACGTACCGTTGCTTGTCTATGACAATAAGTAAAATGAGCAGAAGCAGAAATAGCAGCAGGAACAAACAAACAGATGCAGTTACATTAATAATCTACAAATTCATTCTGTTGTTCTTTACACTTATTTAGCAGCTGTTGACCCCTAATAACTAGACTCCACTTGAAATAAATAAACTGGCCTACAGTGAGAAGTCATGCACTTTAAGTTTGTTTGTGAGTTTAAAAAAAACCCTACTTCTTATTTTAATCCAATAGACACCTCAATCAAGTGGGGCATTCATAATGGTGGTAAAAAGTGACCTTGGCGACTTTACCAAAGCAGACCAGACAAAAAAACAGATGAACTCAACTAATCTGCTTAACTAAGAACAATAGGACTGACTCGCAGATGGGACCCAGCCATTGCGTGCAGCTCAACATAAACCATGTGCTGTAAAAATAAACCATACCGAGATGCATGTACAGTGCGATTCAAAGTGATCCACACAATGCCTGAAAACTCGACAGTGCATAGCGAAAAAAGCAGAACTGTATTGGATTTTTTCGGTTGACTTTTCAACACTACACGTGTATCATGTCTCTGTGAATAGGAAGTGTTCCCATTTCAGCAGTTATTAAGGTAGCAAAGAGGCAAGCTGTTTGCCTAGACTGTGGCCAGGAGTAACACATGGCTCAGCAGGCCTTGAAAACCCTAGTCCTGATGACTCACAGGAAGAGGCAGACTCTGTAGTGAGATCCTGGATGTGATTCTTTCACCCACGTGGAGCAAGGAAAAACATTGCCAGTGCTGACCCAAACACTCACACACACACACACACACACACACACACACACACACACACACACACACACACAACTATACACCAATTAGCCAAAACATTAAAACCACCTGCCTAATATTCTGTAGGTCCCCTTCATGCCGCCAAAACAGCTCTGACCCATCGAGGCATGGACTCCAAGACCTGCGAAGGTGCCCTGGCGTATATGGCAGCAAGACATTAGCAGCAGATCCTTTAAGTCCTGTTAGTTGCAAAGTGGGGTCTCCATGGATCGGACTTGTTTTTTCCAGCACATCCCACAGATGATCGATCGGATTGAGATTTGGGGAATCTGAAGGCCAAGTCAACACCTTGAACTCTTTGTCGTGTTCCTCAAACCATTCCTGAACAATTTTTGCAGTGTGGCAGGGCATATTACCCTGCTCAAAGAGGTTACTGCCATCAGGGAATACCATTCCCATGAAGGGGTGTACGTGGTCTGCAACAATCTTTAGGTAGACGGTACATGTCAAAGTAACATCCACATGAATGCCAGGACCCAAGGTTTCCCAGCAAAACATTGTCCAGGTCATCACACTGCCTCCGCCGGCTTGGCTTTTTCCTACTGCATCCTGCTGCCACCTCTTCTCCAGGTACACGATGCACATGCACCTAGCCATCTACGTGATCTAAAAGAAAACGTGATTCATCAGACCAGGCCACCTTCTTCCATCACTCCATGGTCCATTTCTGACGCTCACGTGCCCATCGTAGGCATTTTTGGCAGCGGACAGGGTCAGCATGGGCATTCTGACCAGTCTACGGCTATGCAGCACCATACACAGCCAGCTGCGATGCACTGTGTGTTCTGAAACCTTTCTGTCACGGCCAGCATTAAGGTTTTCAGCAATTTATGCCACAGTATCTCTTCTGTGGAACTGGACAAGAAGGGCCATCCTTCGCTCCACACGCACATCATTGAGCCTTGGGCGCCCATGACCCTGTCACCGGTTCACCGGTTGTCCTTCCTTGGACTACTTTTGGTAGGCATTAGCCACTGCATACCAGGAACTCCCCACAAGACCTGCTATTTTGGAGATGCTCCAACCCAGTCGTCTAGCCATCGCAATTTGGCCCTTGTCAGAGTCGCTCAGATCCTTACGTTTGCCCATTTTTCCTATGTCTAACACATCAAATTCAAAAACTGACTGTTCACTTGCTGCCTAATATAGCTCACCCCTTGACACGTGCCATTGTAATGAGATAATCAATGTTATTCACTTCACCTGTCAGCGGTTTTAATGTTTTGGCTGATCGGTGTATGTATTTCAGCACTAATGTATAAAGGTTATATTTGTATAAATAGTTATTCTATTTAGTACCCAGCTGCAATAAAAAAAAACAATTTTCTTAGTAGGGATTTAAGAGTTTTTGTATTCATGTTGACTGGAAATGATGTATAATTAGCACTTCAAAAATGGGAGAGTATCTTCCACATACTGCTCTCGTAAACTTTTCTCAAAAAAGGCTATAAATGAGTTTCTCTGCCTCGCTGCTGTTTGGGGGGGGTGAGTAACTTTATAACCTGAAACTGACAGTTATAATTTTTACAACAGAACAGCACAAACTAACTTTCATGGCACAAAACATAAGGATTTTTCATTTACAGAGTTTGTGGTGGGGGGGCAGCTTCAGGGATCTGCACTTGAAACACTGTTTTTGACATTTAGGAACAGTTAAGTATCATAATTTAAATGCATTATAGTGATTGGGAAGCTGAATCCAACAAAAATCAGCTCACAAATAAAATCTACAACATTTCATTTTATTTAAATGAAATATCTTTACTAATGGTATTTTTCGTATGAAAGGAATTTAATCAACTCAATGTGAGCTTAAGACTCTAGAAAACAAAACGAAAAGCTCTCTCAGTACAGACAATGCAACTGAAGCAGCTTTCAGCAAGAATATCATGTAACTAGGACAGATCAGAGATTTCATGTATATTTCATGTAAAACTGAGTGTGCAGTATAGTCTTCATAATGCCAAAAACTGCAAACTAAAATTTCAAAGAAAAATAATGTGCAGTGATTTTACCAAAGTGCATTTTTTTTTAAAGTTCTGACATTTTGTTTTCATTCAATTTAAAAAGTTTGAAATGTACTATTAAAAGAGTACAAAATGTATAAACCAACAAGAACTTGACCAATGCAGGACACAAAGTCCCGCTGGCTGAATGAACAGGGGTGTGTGGGAGGAAGGAGTTTGAGCTCATAACAGGACAATTCGATACCCCCCGGAGGGACGGCATTGTGCCACGTGTCTGACCTACATCCGATTCGGCTACCGCCAGCCCTGTAGTTACTTTATGTGACCTGGCTGAATACAGAAAGTAGTACATCATCGTATGTTTTCATATTTATTTTTGTTAGTAGACTGAAGTTGCTTAACAAATGCTTCAAGCAAAATCCGTCTAAAAATTAGCTTCTTTAACATGTTGACAACAGTTGGGTATTTTGAATGAAGCAATTCACATCATGCACCTTTTCAAATATCCAACAGCAAAGCCCTGAGGGAATTGTGATCAGGACCTGACCCAGACAAGTTCTGGGCCTTAAGTCTAGTTGTTTACCCATTGTGCCCCATGGTGCACTATGTGTGAATGAGTGCGAGTCTATAAATAGCTATCAGAACTCTTACTGTATCTACAAAGAAGTGGTATTTAAAGTGCCAAAAAATACCTGTACCCCATTTAACAATGGCGGAGCTCACCTGAAGACATGATGCGGTGCATGGCCACAGACAGGAAGAAAATGGCATCGCTGTAGTAGGCCCCAGATCCAGCACTAAAGTGTTTCTGCATGGCCTCGACAATGGGGAAGAGCTTCTCGGTCAGAAGGGCCACATCGTGGAACACCACCTGCAAGAGCAGAAAGGCAGGAGCTCAGAAAATGTCACAAATTCCTCTTAATCACTTCTCCAGGAATGGCCTTGAAATGCTTGACACAAAGGATGCTGGGACATCTCCACAATGGGAACTCTCTAGGCAGCCCAGGATTCTACACTAACAAAGAAGTAAGTTACGACATATCACTGCCCACTAATCATGTAAACAGGAGCATTCAGTATTTTTTACATGGATCAAAATACCTTTATTTATTTAGCTGACACGTCTCTCCAAAGTAACTTACAACGATTTTCCCCATTTATACAAAAGGGTAATTTTTCAGTGTAAAAGTTCAGAGTACCTCAAGTCCTCCAGGGTAGAACAGCAAGAAATGAAGTTTCAAACCTATATCTTTTGAACCCAACATTGGTGACTACCCACTATCCTACCTGCTGCCCTATTTGAAAAAGCTTTATGCTAGACATTCAAATTTTTTATTTTTTTTTGAAAGAAATCAGAACAGCACATATATACATAGCCTCACTAAGTGTAAGTCTCTAGAGGGAATTTTTAAAGAAAAATTTAAAAAGAGAATTCCACTTTGCCAAAGGAGCACTCCTTCACCCGTTATAAAACACCATAAACAATGGAGTAATACTGGACAGGGAGGGAAATAATTTTCTCACGACTTTCTCCAAAGGTCAAAATGTCCAAAGCAGCAGCACATCTGGTAAACAGCCTGAGAAGAGTGAATTTGGACACAGCAGCTCCAGTGCAGAAGTGAATCCATGCCGAGCAAAGGCCCCCCGGCAATGTGGGCGCTTGGCAGAGGGTCACACTAGCCAGACGTCCCCCAGAGCGACAGGGAGCCCAAGAACAGCTGAAAGGAACAAACTGGTTTGCTGAAACCGGACTAGACCAGATTCTGACAGTTCTCCAACTGCTGTAAGACCAAAATTGACTGCTCTCATATGATCTGTACTCCTCACCCCTCTCAAAAGCAGTTCAGTCAACATCACAGATGTTAGGAGATAAACTAGTGCGCTCTGCTATACTCGGGCCATCGACTTCAATACTTCTATTAAACCAGTACCAACCGCAGCCCTCTCATATGATGGCTGGATTATCTGTCAGTGCAGTGCGTCACGGAATCTGCAGGACAAACTACAGTCCCAATCAAATAATGTGCTTCATTCAGAAGATTAGTACAAGACAACAACACAATACAGTAATCAAACATTA
The DNA here is from genome assembly GCF_900964775.1 of Scleropages formosus. Lineage (NCBI taxonomy): Eukaryota > Metazoa > Chordata > Actinopteri > Osteoglossiformes > Osteoglossidae > Scleropages > Scleropages formosus. The sequence continues at coordinate 23,429,508 of NC_041813.1, forward strand.
CCAGTTAATCTGATTTGTTTAGGAAAAAATACTGTCAAGCACATTTTTTTGAACTATGCCACGTGAGTTTTCCAGCAGCACCACTATTTTTCTAGGGCAGCTGAAGATAATGCCCAATATTGTTAAGTGAACACGATAAACGTGTAAAGAAAGGTGCCTGAATGTTAATAAAGTCCAATAAAACAGTTGGACCAAGACACATACTGCCAACATTAACTGGCCTCTTCTGAGCTTCATGGATATGGTCATTCAGCTCCACGCAGCATCTGTATAACACATGCGTATGGTCTCAACATCTGCAGAAACAGCTCGCAACAGATCAAGGTCAGCTCAGGTAAGACAACCTAAGACATTGATACAGAATATAGCAGATGAAATCTATTTGCACGTGTCTGTAGTTAACATCAAGCCTAACCAAAGTAAAAATTCCTGAAATTTCACATGCAATACAAAATTTACAGAAAAGGGATAAAGTCTCTGGCATGTAAATAACTCAAAAAATAATACCTGGCACATTATTAAATTAGGAAGCCGCGTATCCTATGAAATATATTACCTTCTGTAAACAGAGGAAGCAGTTCACTTTTTCCAGAGAAAAGCGATAAATCTCTGTATATTCGGTTAAATAAAAGCAAAAGGATCTCCTTGTGCTCACACACCCCCCCCCCCCATGCTGGTCCTTGCTGCATATTAAAATTAAACACATTCATAAATGGAATATGATCTATAAACTGAATGTGTTAAAGAACTGCTGAAGGTGCACCATTTCAGTGCTTGATTGATTTGGTATTTTCCTGAAACAGATTAGGATTAAACCTCATCTGGATTAATAAAGGTCTTAATTTAATTGAGAAATACATAATGGCTCTAACAACCATTCAGCTGAAACAATGCAATGCAGACAGACAAACTGATCTTATTCATCTTCAAAAAAATTTCATCAAACACCAAAAAGAGCCCTCAGCCAACATATTCACACACACACATTTTCAGAACCGCTTGTCCCCTACGGGGCCACGGGGAACCGGAGCCTACCCGGCAACACAGGGCGTAAGGCCAGAGGGGGAAGGGGACACACCCAGGACGGGACGCCAGTCCGCCGCAAGGCACCCCAAGTGGGACTTGAACCCCAGACCCACCGGACAGCAGGACTGCGGTCCAACCCACTGCGCCACCGCACCCCCTCCCAACATATTCACTTAAACATTATTCAAATCTACAACGGGTTAGGGTTAGAGCTGCAGCCTTATACTCTAAGGACCCAGGCTGGTACCATAAAAACTACTGAGCTGTATAAATGGGTAAATCAGCCTAAGTAGCTTGACGGATGTAAACTGCTTTCGAGAAAAGCATGAGATAATAAATACATCTAAATGCATGTGCCGTGCATTCAATCAAAAGCCTATTAAACTATAATCAATTAAGAGATAGTCTGCAATAAAGACGACAAGCATATACAGGGGTACATGGGAACCAGTGCTGAAGAGCCAGGGTGAGTGAGTTTTCATGAGTTTGCTTCCTGATATTGGCTCCAGAATGGGGGAGGCTCATAAACAACAAGGACTCCTTATCCTGACTAAACGTGAAAAATCTGACAGGGTAAAGTGGGTTTTACGCTTCTGCACGTTAAGGGTTCTACCTTATCCAAGCACGATGAGCAATCTGTACTGCCTTCCATCTGTGCATGTTTGCATTACAAGCTGCTCTGAAACACATGCTTACCTACACATTATCAGAGGTTCTGTACCGAGTGGAAGTTAGAACGGCAGTTTCTCCCCTCTGTTATACTGTCATTCAGATTCTTTAATCGATTCCTTAACCATGAGAGTAGCTGCATCCCCCATACATGCATATGTTGAACATCTTGCTGAGAAGTAGATCGACTGGCCGTTGCCCACGTGCAGATCACACCCAAACCCTGAGCTCCGCCTCTGAAAACTCCTCCTCGCTATTCCATCATCTGTGGTCTCAGACACCTGTTTATATGAAAAATTCTGGCATTTATGAACAAGTCAACAATCACAAACCACTGCCTAACATGCCTTTCAACTGTAAGCTTAATTTTAGCAATACTGCAAAGAAAATACTTTTGGTTCAGCATTTTTTTTGCTAAACCGCACTAATACAAGAAATAAATTTAACGTACAGGAGATGCACCATACTTGGTAATTATACCATGGGCCATATTTATGTTTCCATTTAAGGCGACCATGTGACAGTCTGTGTGATTAGAGGAAAGAGACTGCAGTCAGGCCAGGCTGACTGTAACCATCTGGAGGGGTCTGCAGTTCTCACCATCCAACTGTAAAATTATCACCGGTCACCTCCCATATGTTCCGCTGCCCAAATCATGGAATTTTTATCTATGAAAGACACACTGCAACAGATATAAATCGTGGAGGTATACACCCCCTCTTCTGTGAATTATGATCTCACAAAGTATCCTTTACCCTCGTTGATAAAGGACAACTATCTTGCAAAAAATTACAAAGTGCCACCAGCAATAAACACTGAAAATATACAGTATAAGTACACTTCAGATCACTGAAGCAATGTTTAATATATCTGATGCAACCCTGAAATGTCAATTACATGTTCATTTCAAATCAGTTACACATCATTTTTTGTTGCGTAGATCAAGTATTTACGTGTTTACATATACTGCCTGAAAATAAGGAAATTTTTTTAAGCCAGACTTTAACACTGTCACCCCACCCCTCCATAAAAATAAAGATTCATGTTTCAATAACAGGAAACATTGCAACATTAATTTTTTCAAAGCAATGTGCTGGCTCCTGGAAACTGTGGTGTAAATATTTCTTGCAATAAAAGATATGATTTTTACTCCACTGTTACAATCGTAAAATATGTTTCACATTTACTTAATGGCAGCAAAACAGACATATGGATGGCTTGATTTTAACTCTCAAACAATGCAAAATGAGACTGAAAGGAGTGACAAAAAAAAGCCTGCTCAAGTCTTTCAACAGCAGGATGAAAGAACTCTTTCTTTTCAATATATTTTCCACTTTCTGCAAGCTTTTACGGTGAACCAAAGGTCATTTTTCCACTTTTGGTCCCTTCACTAGCATTACTATGTTAGAGATACTCAAGTTTCCAGATGCCCTACAGCATTTAAGAACAGATAACCCCTACAGCTGAGAGGACAGAGACGTTGCAAAACCGCCTATATGAAAATGGTCCTCATGCCCAACAGTCAATTATCAGCTTGAGGGCATAACGATTATGGATCTGGACTAATGACCAACAGACTGCAATTTCACATTTTTTAAGTACCCCTTTGAAAAGTACTTAACATTCAGAAAATGTTAACTATATAAACCATTAAAGTGGACAAAGCAAGGCACTTCTGATTCACTGTTGTTCATTCTACGAGCGTACAGCAAAAACCATGCTGCCATGGGTCCAGAGTGTGCTCTAAAACCACATTAACCTAAGTGCTTGTGCACCACATGGTTGAGGTAATGAGAAGAGGATTAGGAGACTGAATGCCACAGCCAGCCCTCATTATGCTCCACTGCTCCTGTCTCTCTGGGAGAGCTGGGCCTGCCTAGGGGGGAGAGATTATAGGTTAATCTATGGCTGTCGCTCCTTTCTGAGCTGAGCAAGGCAGCCACCAACCCAGGGCACACTATAAGACTCCCTTAAGGCAGCCCTTGGGTCAAAATCAAGAGTGTCATGGTGACACACTTCACTAGCCATGTGGTTACTGCCATACGTTGAAGTCTAAGAAAGAAAATTAGGGAACATTGTCATTGCATAAAGGATGGTCATTCAGTTTTGGGTGGCAAGGTGGCACAGCAGGTTATACTAGTGCCTCATAGTTTACAAGCTGGTTTTCAAAGGCAGATTTCCTCTTGGGGTTCTGGTTTCTCCCCACCAGCCAAAGGTGTGTTTCACGTGATCTGGTAACTCTAAATTGCCCATATTGTGCATATATATGTGAAAAAAAAATTAGTGTGTGACTGTCCTGTGATAGACCAGTGTCCTGTCCAGGGTGTAGTGTGGATCACGCACTGTGCTTCTGGGACTGTGGGATAGACTGTCCACTGGACAAGCAGTTACTGTTAATACTGAAGTTTGGTTTTTGAGATCACTCAACCTTTTAGTTTTTTTTTTTTTTTTAAGTACATCACTGCCGACTCATCAAAAAAAATTCCATAAAGACAACAGACATGGATAAATGTTGAGCAGAAAAATACTGCACACTCATTTGGCACAGAAAATCCTTTACCTTCTTATAAACAGCTACGGACAGAAAACCTCAAGAGGTTTCCAACATGTTTGAGAAACTTGTTGCTGAAACTAGAAAGGCTGCTTAAGATTAATCTTCATTTCATAACTGATGTGAACACTCCAGCTCCTGACCAAAGTCAGAGAACAATCGGAAGGTGTGGCCAAATATTTTCCTGCGGCTGATGCATCTTTAAAAATCACACATTAGCACTCTTAAACCACAGGAAATGGGTATACGTTTTCTAAAGCCAAGAGCGCCACCATGTGGAAGCAATTGTACTGGCCTGTACTGTACTGGCCTGTACTGAACTTGGTATGGTTCACATTTTCAGGTTATCTACATATTGTGATATTTAAACATCTTTGTATCCAATACTTTCTTAGTTTTTGAAGCAGATTCACGATTAAAAAAAAACAGGTCGTTGCAGTTGGAAACAAATCTGATATGTTTTCTTTACACAAAAGACAAAAAAAACAAGTTATTACCTTACCGAGAACCACAGATATGGACTGTAGCAGTGGGGAAAAATAGTGGAATCAGTGAGTTGATTCATTTTATACTACAGTCTCTGAAAGGTTCTGCCAACCTGGTGAACCACTTGCAACCCAATTTCAAATTAATCTATTACTGTGCATCTATTAATTTGTGTTATATAATTACATATTATTAAAGGGGCAGGTGGCAGGTCGTGTGTTGGTTAAAGCCACCGTCTTTAGATTTCCACAGCACAGGCGTGGATCACACCCCCACTGTAGTCCCCTTGATCCAGGTACTTGCGCTGAACTGACACAGTAAAAATTATCCTGTTGTATGAATGGGTAAAATCAGATTAAGTATTCAATAAATCTATGTATAAATCATAAATTTGAATGCCAGGATGAGATTGTTGTGTGGCTTTCTCTCTGGTCTTACCTCATAGTGGAAAGAAGCACCAGTGAGCAGTTCTGGAAGCATCTTCTCTGCAAGCCTTCGACTAGCATCATCGCTCACGAAGTGGAAAACAAGCACCTCTCTGTCAAAGAAGCTCCCATGTTTTACCATGGACCTCATAGCTACTTGGAATTTCTCCTGGAGGCCCCTGTTTTTGTTCACCTTGGTGAACATCATGAGCATGTGGTAGTGCTCAGCTCCCTGAGGCCCACTGCTGGCACTCCTCCTCTGGGTCTCCTGCTCCTCGTCTTTGGAGCCGTCTGCCTCGGGATGCTCCGGGCTGGCATGCAGGGGCGGGCTAGCGTCATTTCTGTTTGAATTGTGGCTGGCCTGTGACTGCTTGATGCGCTTTGTGGTGCTGGAGAAGTTCTCCCTCTCCGAGCCAAAGTAGTAGAAGGCGACCACAGCCAACGCAGCGCCAAGCAGCAGTACAACCTGGTAAGACTTGAAGGTCCACATCTTCTCCAGGATGTTCAAGCGGAGCTTCAGAACAGCCATGCCTTTTCACAGATGGGTGCTGGTGTCCCAACTCTGTAACAGAAAGAGGACAGCATAGTACTAACCTCCTTACAAGTGTCCCTTAATTTACCTTGCAATCCGAAGCTTGTCGTTTCAAATCCCACCTCCTGTCACCTTGCTCAGAGTATTTAAGAACTTGGTACAAGAAAACCATGCAGTTTAAATGGGTAAAAGCAGATGATAAAGCATTGTAAGTTATGTCTGGGGTCAGTTAAAGGAAAATTCATATTTTAAAAAGCCTGCAAATCAAAGACTTCAGAGTAAAGTATTCCAGTTATTGTTTATTCTCTTCTGAAAATCTGTCACTGCTGCTGCTGTCTGTTTTACTGTACAAGGTCAGTGGCTGGAAGACAAAAACTTCATACCTCAGCCACCTCAGAAACCTTGGGTCTGGATACCTACCTTACCTTTCACAAACAATATTTCTGTCTGACAGACATATTATTAGTGTTTTGTTCCAGAAGAATCCCACCCACATTTCTTTTCTGCTTTTCTCTCCACCACAGTTCCCAGTTGATAATTCCAATATTGAGTTATCTACTTGTGTTGTATATTATTAGTACCACATCCTTGTTTTTAGGATGGTATTAAAAGAGAAGAATGCTCAGTGTAAAACACAAATTCAAATAATAGTATTTCTCTCAGCATTCTGTGGCGCGTAAAAATGAACACGACTGGACCCGTCCCACCCATGTTTCACCCGTTTGAGTAATGAAAGCAGTCATCCAGCACACCTGAAACTGTTCCAGACTTTTTAGAATACCACCTAAGAAGAAATATGCAACGATAAACTGTTATGGGCTACCGACTGAAGGTATATCGCGCCTTTTCAAGCACGATGTACAGTCAGAATTGAGGTCTCCAGTGGAACTCAGGCGCGCCTCTGATTTGGCGCCTGCGCAGTTTGACTCGAGTTGCGCGAGTTAACAGCTCCCGAGCGCACTGACACAACCTATAAATTCCTCACGAATATGCAGACTGAAGCTATGAATTAATTAATAAACCTCCGATCAGCCTCTGCTCTCTAGAAGCTGATCTTATCTCACTTTACAGACGTTTCAAACGGATTAACAAAGTGGCTGGTGTCGCTGCCTACTCCTAATAGACAAGTAAAAGAGAAAGTTGCCTTAAAAAATCCAAATAAACCTGTTAATAATATGTAGTTCTAAAAAGACAGAGGCAGCATACCGCCCTCGCCGGGTAGGCGTCCATGTCTCGAACAAGTTTGAACTTCCGCCTACAATCCCCACAATCCATGGCGCGCTACAGAAGCGCGAGTTTACCTCTTGGATTATTTTAATTATTATATTTTCATTCGAGGAGTAGTGAATGGCTAGATTTTCACGAATATTTAATTAATTCACCATGCATGCACATTTTTTTTCAAGAAACAATATGGTTTGTCGTCAGAACCCGGAATTTTGCTGGCGTGAACGTAAGTGTTTTACAGCACTGCTAGCATGTAGACGCCGGTCAGAAAATATAGGAATTGGAACGCAGGCTCACACTCTTCAAACTGGATAAACAATAATGTGCCTTAAACGTCTAACTTCCAAACGAACTCATCTCATCAATCAGAGTGGCTGATGTCGTAAAATACGAGTACACTTTACGGCAGAGTTTCCGGATGCTTATCGTTGCTATAGGTGATTGTACGCGTCGTTCTCGTCGTGCTGCGCTGTGTTTACCTTTCAATGGCCCTTCAAACCTCTCTGCCTCTTAAGATATTTTTCCCGCAAGGCCCACTTTTTATTAATGTTATTGTTTATTCATTTTAGCTGACGGCTTTGTCCAAAACGACTCACCGCGTGAAGTTTTTGTATTTTGCATACAATGACTTACCCATTACAGCGGGGTATTTTTTAGCACATGAAGGTAAGTAACCATGTGATGACGTGTTGTTTCTTTTTTTTTGACCCTGGAAACGATCAGTCGGAGCCCGAAAGCAACACTGTCACGAATATCACCTCTGCTACATTTTTGAGTACTTATGACCCCGGGCCCTATTACCTTTAATACGTTATAATATTCAGTACATTTATTTTTAACATTGTAAATACATCTGCACGTTGAAGCTGCTTTCTGCCTGGATTCCAGGTGTTAATCTCATCAGTTATTAAAGCATGGTGACAGTTACAGATGAAGTCGAAAATATGTATTGTATCTCTGCCCCCATTATTGTTGCAATTGAATGCACTCATTGTATTTTTCTCTGGGATGTACGTTGCAATACATGTCAATGTCAGTGTGTATATTTTTCATGATCCATGTCAGGTCATTAAAATTGGGAGCAATAAAACACTGATTTATCTGAATGTCTAAAAATGTTTTGTTTCTCTTTGCTATGTGTAGTCATAAAAGGGCCAAGGAACATATGTTGATGTAGGTGTCTATTTGGTGTAAAAGCTGCCCATGAACATCAGAAAATCAGATGACATGGGAGACGTTCTGGCCTATGAAGCAGATGTGCTTGGGATGGTGAAGGAGGTACGTGTGCTCCCGGAACACCTCTCACACACACACAGTAGCACTTTTACTGTTCACCTTTATGCAACAGCTTTGGCCAGATGCCTTACAGTGTTAGATTATCTTATTTACTGTTACATTTCCATTTTATGCACAGTATGGTATTGTTGGAGCATTTCAGAGTACATTTACATTTATTCACTTAGCTGACGCTTTTCTCCAAAGCGACTTACGGTGTTAAGGTTACAATTATTTGCACATTTAGACAGCTGGGTAATTTTACTGGAGCATTTTAGAGTAAATGCCTTGCTGAAGGGTACTGCAGCCAGAGGAGGGGATCAAACCTGCAATTTTTGGATCCAATGGTAGTAGAGCTAACCACTATGCTACAAGCTGTAAGTAGCTTGATCAAAGGTGCTGCAGTAGGAGGTGTGGGACTTGAACCAGGAACCTTCAGAGTGCAAGATGACAACCTTAATGCATGTGCCATCTGCTGTCCCTCATTCACCCGTGTCTCTTAATCCTGACAATGTGTCTCATATTATGTGGCGTTCACATGAGATTGTTGAAAGAATGTAATTTCAGATCTAGTATTAAACACACACAGTGGCTGAAACTGCTTCTTCCAAGTTGGGTTGCGGCGAACCGGAGCCTAACCCGGCAACACAGGGCACAAGGCTTAAGGGGGAAGGGATACCCCCAGGACAGGACGCCGGTCCGTCACAATGCACCCCAGCTGGGGCTTGAACCCCAGACCCACCCGAAAACAGACACAGGCCAAACCCGCTGCACCACCCCAGTATTAAATATTTTCAGTAATTTTCTTTTGTGTGTCGGTTCTACCAGTTGTGTCGCTGTCTTCGTTACAGTACCTCAGCTTCGGTGAATTTGATGAAACAGTTAAGCTGTTTGAGAGAGAGTGCAAAAGCAAAGGAAAGCCTCCGCCAAAAATCTCAGAGAAGCTAGTGAAAGACAGTCAGACAACACCAATACAGGTATGCTTTAGATTTCAGGTCATAATATATAATCATCTTCTGCTGTTCAATTTGGACTGACATACTCATATTTTTACAGAAGAACCTGTTAAAATCTTTTGAAAATGGAGACGCCACAGTGTTCTTTGAGCTGTGGATTGAACACATTCCCTCTGATATTCGAGACGGTGACCCAGATGCTCAGAAATTGGAGATGTACCTTCAAATTCACTTTGCCACCTTCCCTTTGAAGCATTCTTTTGGGAGACCTGTAAGTTGCATGTACCCACAGTTGTTATTATTATTATAATTGTTATTATTATTATTATTATTACTACTACTACTAGTACAGCTACACCATTCTGGCTGTATTTGCCAGTTTTTGAGTAAAGAAACAAGTTTGCCTATAGATGGCCCCAGTGCTTCAAGCACAGCAATCCATGAAACGGGTCACTGTGGGAAAACATGCAACACCGACAGCGCATGTTGCCGATAGTCAAATTATGCATTTACAAAGATACAGACATTTAAAGTTCATTTATTGTTTTTAATGTCTTTTTTTTCCACTTATTGTTTGAAATTTCTACCTGTAGCAGAGTTAATGGAACCTGTACTTGTCTGCTGCGCTGAGAGGTATCCTTAAAACACATTCACATAGTATGGGAGCGTGGGACTGACTTTACCCTTTCCCAGCCTGCGTGTTTCCAGCTCCCACCTGGAATGTAGGAATGTTGGTGGTAAATAAGTGAAAATGTGTATCCTACAATGTCAGGTTTTGAATCAGTGCAAGAACAATGAATCTACTGCAGGCGAGTTTTATAACTAGTAGCCTGTGATAAAAGGGAAAGAAAAAAAAATGAATGAAAATTGATATTATTCCAGCAGCTTTCTCACTGTACTGCGCTTGTGTTTCCACAGGATACAGCTGTTGCTGAGAACAGCATGGCACGCTTTAGGCGGTACCTAGAGACCAAAGGAGGAGCAATTTGCAATACGGCCGAGTTTCTACGATTTTGCGCCCTTCCGTTTGTCCCCAATCCAGTGGCACATCCCTCATTCAAAGACCTTTTCCAGGTGTCTTATCACTCCACATTGCTTGCGTTAACTGAAATAACAAATGGTAACATGGTAGCTAAACACTTGGCAACAGTCAGAAGTAATACTACATCTCTACACATCTGTATTTTTTATGATTAAGCAGACACCCTAACTGCTGGAAATATGCATTCGTTATTCATTAATTGTCACTTGAATTGGGATATCAATGTTTGTTGTATTTAAAACATTCACAAATTCACCTTTTTTTTTGCCTAGGACTCTTGGATTCCAGATGTGAGAAGAAAACTGGAGGAGTTTTTATCGGCAAAACTAAACGTGTCCAGTACTCCGAGGCTACTCACGCTATACGTATCTTTAAGTTGCACTAACCGTTTATGCACCTTTCGGAAAAAAACTCGTTGATTTTGCCAGTTATGTATAGTACTTCATTATAATATCGTTGTATAAAGCCTTTGTTTAATCCAACAAGAGTTGAGAATTGTAAAGTAGAATAGCGGAGCTCTTCCAAGATGGTGAATACAAAGTATAACCATCGTGTTTTCGAGAAAGACACTAAATTGGCACCAAAATTCCTTGAGCAGAAAATGAATCAAACACAATAGCCGTCGATTCAGACTAAATGAAATACAGTTTCTTTCATGTCCTGTTGCTTGGTTGCTGATTTAGAGCTTTTAGAAAAGCCCTTTTCTGCTTCTTTTCCCTCAGCAACTAAACAGCTATTAGTATGCAAACGGCATCGTCATCTGTTGGGTCCAGTTTGGTGGACGTATTCACCCTAGAACACAAAGGGTCTCATATCTGCCTTGAAACCTGACGCTTCAGATGAAATCCCGTTATTATCCTGGAGCTCCAGAGCTTAACAAGGTTCAAGAGGCATGAGGATAAGAAAATGTGTGACATGTGTTATTGTGTTATTGATAATGTCGGTGTTTCTCCTTTGTCTAGTGAAAATGCCTCGAAAATTCCTCTTCAGCCTCTGCATGGAGACAGAAATGAATATATCATTACTTTGATTTGCAGTGGAAAGTTTTTCAAACCATTGTCACGGAGCGGAAAGCGTGGACTTTCGTTAAACATTAATTTTACTGAAATGTATATTTGCAAATGGGCTATTTATTCAGAAAAATTCCAAACTCTCAAAACCTGTTTCACCTTGCAGAACTGTACTGAAGTAGGGAGGGGGGGTCCGAGTTGTCAGGGTAATATTAATATTTACCCAGTGAACAGTCTGAATGGTTCTTTAACACCAGAATTACAGAAAGAGGGAGGGAAAGATAACAAAGGTGAGGCTTTTTTTTTTTTTTCCTTTTCCTGGAGAAAAACACTTATATGAAGTGTCCTTGCAGCCTTTGAGCCTTTTGTATGTTCACATGTGACAGTCTGTCATGCATGTGTACTTCAGCGGGAGTTGACGGTACAGGACACGCAGTAACTGAGCTGAGCCAATTTGAGCCAAGTTCATGTGACCAACCATTTCTACTGTTCCTCAGCATGTACTTCTGAGATCTGTGTTTCAGCTCCTGATGCAATGCTGAGTTTCTTGCCATGTTGAGGGCTTTTGAGGTGGTTTTTGTGTCTTGCGTGGAATCGGCTTGACGTCCCTTCCGTCTTCCTGCAGAGAAGATCCATCAGCTGCGGCAGCTGCTGGCCGAGGCCGAGAGGAGAGCAGCCAGCTACATGAGGAAGTTCAACAAGGCGCAGGCAGACTACCACAACCTCATCAGCATCACTGCCGAGCTGGTGGAGTCGCTGGAGGCCACTGTCAGCGGGAAAATGGTGAGCGCCACCCGCTGGCAGCACACACCCAGCGTATCCCCCCTCCCCGAGGTCTTAAAGTGGAGCCATAGTCTCATTTTTGCAGATCTCCCCAGAGTACCTTCAGAGCGTCTTCGTCCGACTTTTCAGCAACCAGATGAGGCAAAGCAGCACGCAGAGCATCGATTTCACCAGGCCTGGCACCGTGAGTGAGACCCCTGCCTGTGTTGCGTAAAAAAATGTTTTTGACACGGTGTCCCAATAATGACCAAAATGAGGTCTGTTTCAGCAAAATACATATGTTTTTGAGAAGTCGTACTCGAAAAGCATGCAGTAGCATTGTCCTCAGAGAAGCCTTTCAAGGTACGAAAACTTGCTTCTCAGAAATTGTGTTTACATTTACACTCAGCCCTCATGTAACGGGATCCCACACATATTAAAAATCACTGCAGTCCCTTATGAAAAGACATACCCTTCTTTGCACAGTCCGGCACGGCAGCATTTTTGCCAGGTACGGACGGGGTCATTTCGCTTTTGGAGCGGGTGACTTATTTTGTGCAGTACATCAGATGTTTTGGGACACGGAAACACACATGGTGTCTCAGGCCCAAAAGGTTCTTGTTCCTCATTTGTTGGTATCGGTGTGGCCATTACCTGGATAAATCTGCTGAATAAACCTGCACATTACCATGGACACTTTGACCACACGTGTACCACACTAAGAAATTTAACTATATATTCTAACTTCCTTTTACTGACAACCTCAAATTTTTTTTGCTATTATTCTTTGTTATTTATACAAGTACTTATTTTGGTATTTTGACATTTTTTCACCCAAGAACCTATTATCTTTATTATTATTCTCAAAACAATGCTATTTTGATGTCCTAGCAGTTGTGTAACCGGGTGATTTTAAATAATAAATTATCCCATTACGTGAGGAACGAGTGTATTTTCACGCAAGCTGTTGTAATGTTCCGGACAATATAAAGATAATTCTGACAGCCACGCTTTTCTTCTTAGTCCTGAGCAGGATTACTTTAGCAAACCGTCCTGGTTTATGTAACATATGCGAGTTGAAATCCGTCATAAGCGGATGCTGTACGAATAAGGTCGACGTGGCATAAATCCAGCTTTACCCCGATGCCTTTTACAGCAGCGTGGTTTACCGTACTGTTTGCTTTCTTCAAGGTTCATCGCCTTGTGTTTCTCCTTTAATCTTCACTGCCTTCTTTTTGTCAATGTCTGTCCTTGAAGGGATATTTCTCTATGAGCCCTTATGAAAATGATGATGGATATGTAAGTCGCTGAAGTTCTGTTGTTGTTTTTCAGTTGCCCTGTCTTGCCCCCCCCCCGCTACCTTTACCTGTACTCATCTGCTTTCCACTATAAACAGCCGCATTTCCTCCAGTCCCCATTAAAGTCCCATAGTTTGATAGGAGATGTGACCTCATTCGTGGACAGCGTAGCAGTTTTTGTCCGGTGGAATTGATCTTATCTTTCACATAGAATATTTTCAGGTTTTGTTTTTACATTTATTTGCTTTGTGTTATGGGTCAGCATGCATGTACCATCTTCTCCAAAAGTTCTCATCTTCTCCAAAACCACCCTCTTTACAAACATTTATACATCACGCTGTATAAAGCGATCTAGCCGAGAGAACGGTATTTAGCCACACTAGAAGGAAGGCAGTGATAAAAGGATCCTGTAACATCGTTAAAACTTTACAACACTCGCCTCATGTCTCTTTACTTGCGTAGTACGCAGTACACACCGCAAATTCTAAATACTGCTCATTTCTGTGAATGGTGAGTGTATTTAAAAGTCCTGCCTTTAATCCTTTATATGCCTAGATAATCACATCCTAGGCCATGTTTTTTAATTTCTCAAAATACGTATTAGAATGTATTTGAGCATTTATTTATTATGCAACATGTATGTTTAGGTTATACCAGTAAATATTACTGGTAAGTCTTGTATTTGTTGGCATGGCTTGAGGAAACTAACACAAATTGGTACATGGCTGACTCCCGGGATAGTAAATAGAATTTTTCATTGTGTACAGCTTTGATACCTAAAGCAAGGTGTCCCACTGGGATCAATACATTATTCAAAATATTATCGCACAATAAATGTCTATTTCATTGTACCTGGTTTTTACTGCACCAGAGGACCTACACATTTAAATAAAGTGGCTTTAGTTTTAGGGTTTCTCTTAAATGCAACTTAAGAAAGTAAAATTTCTTTAATAAAAAAAAAAAAAAACAACAAAACATTTCTCAGTTTTCTAAAATATGAGTCACAGGCCATGTGCTATGTGGTGAAAACAATGGTGAGCACTGCACACTAACCCCTGTCACTGGCTGGGTATACAGCACGGTTTTCCCGGTAAAATTCAGCATGCGCATCCCCAACTGCATGATGGAGAACGATAATCGATACACCAATGTATCTAACTCCAAATCCGTAATATAATATGTTTTATTTAATTAGCATGGTCTATGATTGATAAGTAAGGCTACTGCAGTGTGCTATGAGCTGGCACGTTTTGTGGAACACTCAAACTCATTTAAAAGAATTACTGTGTACAATATAAAGGAATCTCTTTTTATACACGTGAGAAAGTGATTCGCTCACATTCTCCTTTGTTTCCAGGCCTCCTCCATGCTGCGCGCCTCTGTGGCACCACAGTAAGTGAAACCTATAGGGTTAAGATAATGCAAGATAATGCAAGTTGTTTTATTGGGGTTTTTCATTTAGAAAATCCACAAGCGGATGGAACGTCAGAAGAGTCAGCACACTTATGGTTTGTACGTTCATTAAGGGAGCCAGATGCATTCTTAAACATTAAAACCACAGCTGATGCATTATAACTTTTTTAATGATGGATCAATTAGTAATTCACTGCCTTCCGTTGTGTAAACAGTTACATTTTGACAAATTAACTTTATTTTTTCTTATGTATAGGGGACAGATTTATTGTCATGGAAGTGTTTTCCTATAAAACTATCAAAAGTTGTCTTTTTTGCTTTTGACAGCTTGCCTATCGAGTACAGCGGAACCACGGAACTCAAACGCTTCTGAACTCGAACAAGTTGTTCAAGGAAAAAAATGTCGCAGAACTCAAACGAAATTTCGGAACTCGAACCGACGAACCTTTCAGGCTAAAACCTGTCGGACACGTGACGCGTCTTTTTCCCCGTAAAACAAAGGGCGCGTATGACTCGGTATGAGTCTTGTCTGAAAACTCCCGGAGTGAGCATCTCTTGCTGAATTGTGCTGTGAATTTCAATTTCCATGTGTTTTTGTGGGTTTTTTTATATCTTATATTAAATAAGTCATCATGGGTCCTAAGAAGTTACCAGTGAAAGCAATGAGCCAAAAAGGAAAAGAGTGAGTGAGAGCCACGATAGAGGTTAAAAAGGAAATAATTGAAAAACACGACAGCGATGTTCGCGTGGTTGATCTGGCTGCACAGTATGGAATGCCTAAATCTACGATTTGCACTGGGTTTTATACTTTTTACTTATGGTTTTAGCATCAGGTATGTATGTATGTATATAGGTTTAAATAGGCAATCATTTGGGGGTCTGGAACACATTAATCCAATTTACATTATTTCTTATGGGAAAAATTGATTCAGAAATCAAACGCCTTAAGTTCTGGAACAAATTAAGTTTGAGTTCTGAGGTTCCACTGTACTTTACTGAAACTTGATTTCATTGCACTGTGTTCTAAAATACATCCTCATTTTTCAGTTTTTATTTTGTTGTTCCAACATCCTTACTGCTGTAATGTTGAAACTAACTTTGCTCCTGTGCATTTTTGGCAGCACTGCAGCCTTATCATTCCAAAGACGGCCGAGTCGTGTGCAGCTCAATACACGCCTGTGCTTTTCCCACACTGCACGCTTAGGGAAAATGCTGAACAGTCTTTGAACGGTCACTGCTACCCCAGTGAGGTCATTCTCTCGCTGTTAGGAGGCTGAAAGACGTGCCGTTGCTGCCGTCGTTGGACTATGAGAAGCTGAAGAAAGACCTGATGAACGGCTCAGACAGGTTGAAGGCCCTACTGCTGCAGGCGCTGCGATGGGTAAGGGAACCCAGAGAGCTCCTGGAACTCAGTCAAAGAGGGAACAAAGCCGGAGCGAGGTTGCCTTCCCTCCCTGGACCCTCTCCCCAGAAGGGGTAGCCAAGTAGAGCAGATGGCACATCAAGGGCATACCAACTCAGCAGCCCAGCTTTCCAAATGTGATACACTGGAGCAGCAGTGTTTCCATGAGATGCTTGGACCGACCAGTTTGCTCTTTGAATCTTCAGGCAATGCCCGCAATTGTGTCCTAAGTGTTGCTGTGTGCCACAGTCCTGCTCTCCGGTGGGTCTGGGGTTCGAGTCCCGCTTGAGGTGCCTTGCGATGGACTGGTGTCCCGTCCTGGGTGTGTCCCCTCCCCCTCCGGCCTTACGCCCTGTGTTACTGGGTAGGCTCCGGTTCCACACGACCCCGTATGGGACAAGTGGTTCTGAAAATGTGCGTGTGTGTGTGTGTGTGTGTGTGTGTGTGTGTGTGTGTGTGTGTGTGTTGCTGTGTAACTCATCTTTTATGCATATGGTGACCGCACCACATGTAAACCTGTCAAGTTCTATGTACAAATTTTTGCTATGAAATGGAAAGCAAAGCTGGAGTTACGTAGACCTGGGTATCCCCCCCACCCCCACCCCCACTCCCATTGTGTTTGGCTCCCAGAGACTCACCCGGTCCCTTCAAGGGGAGCAGAGAGACACGGTGCTGGAAGCATTCATCAGCAATGACCTTCTGGACAGTCGCAGGAGTGGCCAGGTAAAGCAGAGGGCTGTTACAGCGGTACTCGGCTTCAGTTCCACTTACTTACAGCTTTGTACAGTAAGACAGTGGCCCATAAGTCTCTGTACTCCTACTTGCCAGTGGATCTAATGCAGTGGTTCCCAAGGCCATGGCCATGACCCGTATGTGGGTGCTCACCAGGGTTCCCTAAGTTAGAAATGACCATAAAGCTTTGCCAATTTTGAAAATATGCTCCAAGTACTGAGTTATGCAGTATTGTTAGGAATCGCCACAGCAAGGCTGCAAGCTCTACCTGCGTGCCGCATGCATAACTAGAAAAAAAAAATTACCCAGCTGTACAAATGGATGAATAATTGTTTGCAGATTAACATTGTAAGTTGCTCTGGAGAAAAGCGTCAGCTAAATGAATAAGTGTCAGTGTGAATGGAAATAACTGGAAGAACTTTCTAGTATAAATATAATCCATTTACTGCAGAACAACAGCAAGGCTCCGTGCAAAACAGTCAAGGTTTCCAGTCTCCAGTTACACCAGTTTACAGGGCCTATCGTATACCAGGAAGCAGCTGGAAGGACACTTCAACACTGGAGTCATTGTCCTTTGGCAGTTAGAGGATAACTCCTCCGCAGTACCAACAACAGCTCTTTTTCAACCCCCATTGTGTTTCTTTTATTTTATAAATGCCAGGAAGCAGGAAGTTGACATCATCCACGTGGACCAGCACTCTTGTAACCACTGAAAAAATCATGTCTCTGCAGAAGAGCGTCCTTCACCTGATGAAGTCGACCAGTGAGATTGTGAGGCAGTACGTGGCGCGTCTCATTAACGCCTTCGCCTCGTTGCCCGAGGGTCAGTCACACCACTCCTTTCTGCTTTCATACTTGCCACTTCTCACAATCCTTATTTCAACTGGAGGCAGCAGGTGGCGTAGTGTTTAGAGCGGTCACCTTGCACCCGAAGGACTCAAATTTTAATCCCGCCTCTTGCTGTTGTACCCTTGATCGATGTACTTACCCTGAACCGATACGGTAAAAATCACCCTGCTGGAAATACGGACAGATAATTTTAAGTTGCTTTGGAGAAGAAGGGTCAGCTAAAACAAATTAATGTAAATTAAGTGTTGAAAAATGTAATACGGGGAAAAAAAATTGTCAGCAAGTTGTCACCTGTACTTGTGCCAACTCTAATATTTCACAGGTTTAAAATGAAGAGGCATTTTATTTGACTTATTTGCTAGCTTTCCGAGCATTTTGGATTCATTTTGCGTTTTAGAAATGTTTTTTTACGCAGTGCTGGTATGAATAAAATGTGGGCTGCGGGTTAGGGGGCCACTTGTGCTCTGAACGGGCAAACGGCCGGCGGGATAACAGTAACAGTGCGTGAACCGTGTTCCGTCCACACAGGCCGCACATACCTCTCCCAAATCCCACCTCTGCTGAAAATCCTTGAGGGCGCCCTGGAGACAGAAGGGAAGGACTCGGTGGCCAGAGAGAACGTGCTCGGCGCCTTGCAGAAACTCAGTCTCAGGTACTCATTAACCAGCTTGTCCTTGACTTCCTCTGCTGCGCATTTCATTTGAAATTTTTAAGAGCCTACATCAAGTACGCAGCATGCCATCAGCCGAAAATTACGTAGGCATGAGGCATGTCCACGGAACGTGGCCGTTTTACAGCTTACCAAGGACGAGGAAAATAGAAAGTCACCGTTTTCTTCCTCTCGCAGGACATCTGGAAAGTTTTGAGCGAAATAAATGTGCACGCAGCTCTTTAACATCGTATCAGGTCACCTTTTGTGCGCTTTTCGATAAGATGGTCGGTCGGGTCGGAACGTTTCTACATTTACAAGTTCACCCTTCTAGCAGCCAGAAGTGTAGCCAAACACTGGGGGGGATTTACATCCAGGAAAACTGCAGGATCGTAAATGTGCTCACTGGGGAGTAACGTCTGAATTTTGCATCCTGTCTGTGTGTGTGTGTGCGTGTGTGTGTGTGTGATGTCAGACGGGCCCAGCAGTCGGCCATGATCGAGGACGGGCTGATTAGCTGGCTGGTGGACGAGCTGCAGAACTCGGACTGCCTGTCTGACTACACCCTGGAGTACTCCACAGCCCTCCTCATGAACCTGTGCTTTCGCAGCCAAGGTATCGTCGCCATGGCCGGCTGCTCCCCTGATCCTAGATGACTTTTTTATGACGAAAGCCCTCCCACGCATTATGTCTCGGTGTCCGCAGGCAAAAGCAAGTGCGCTGCGAACGCCAAACACATACTGAGCACTTTGTCGGACCTTCTGGCCCACGAAAACCACGAGGTACGTTTTTCCGAGGCAGACAAACGTGACTCTCAAAGGATGAAGCGCACATTTCTTTCATCGTTCACCGAATAGCGTGAGGCCGTTTAGATGTGTTTAGTACAAGTTATTTTTCCTTTAAATACTTCTCATTCACAGTTTAGATTTTAAGATAAAAGTTGATTTTTTTTTTTTTTTTTTTTTTGTTCAGTAAATAAAACAAGTCCAGCATAACTCCAGTACAATACATTCATCTATGATAAGAACAAGGTTACATACGGGCAGCAGGTGACGCAGTGGTTAGATCTGCTACCAATGGAACCCTGATTCGAATCCCACCTCCTGCTGTGGTTCCCTTGAGCATGACACTTATCTGAATTCCTACAGTAAAAATTACTCTGCTATATAAATGAGTAAATCGCTGCAAGTTGCTTTGGCGAAAAAGCGTCAGATAGAGAGATAAATGCACGCAAACATCTCTTGCCATTCTTTTTCTTTTATTGTCTCTGGGACTTTTCTATTCCTTCTAACCTGTCAAACACCATGAGCGTGCCCGCCCCAATCGTGAGCCCTGTGTCGGTCAGCTGAGTACTGCGAGCGCTTTCCTTTGCATGGAGAACTTGTTTCTGCTCCTGGCTGCACGCCCCTGTACCTCTGCCATCAGTTACAGCTGTGTGATGAAAAGGGAATGTATCGTAAGTCCTGGGGCAGCTCCCGACTGGAGTAATCCTGTTGTGTGACCGCAGATCCGTCCTTACGTGAATCGGGCCTTGTATAGCATCTTGGGTGTGCCTGCTATTCGGGATGAGGCCAGGGAGATGGTGAGTTCAGTCCCCACCCGGCGATTCATACCCATTTGAACCCCTATCAGCACCTTCACCTCCCTATCTCTCGTACTCTTTGTTAAGGGCCTGGAAGAGATTCTGCGCTGCTACAGCAAGGACAAAAACACCGAGTTCAGCCAGCAGATTGAGTTCATCATCAAGCAGATCAATTCAAGTGAGTCAGAGCACTCTTTCTTTATTTTAACTCTATGACCCAAAAAGATTAATTTATCAATCACCCGGTGCATTATGTCTCTTCTGCTTCTGTCTTGTAACACAGAGGAAATCTGCGAAGACAAGCCTGGGTCTGATGATGAAGATGAAGACGATGACGAAGTACGCTGCACATCACACCAGATCGCTGTCAGACAAATCATCAATAGATGTGTAATAACATCATAAATCTCTTCTTCCTTGGAGATGTCCGTTTCATTGTGGCATCAGAACACATCATTTTCTCCTATGTAAAGCTTTCAAAAAACTTGTGGTGAATAATCTCAGGTTACCCGCTTGTATCAACAGTTTCACTTTCCTTTTTTTTTTTTTAACGATACGCCAATGCTTACCGTGTTTTAACCGAATACTGAACATTTTCAGGTTTTTGCTCCTTTTAAACTGTGTGAACTTGTAAACACAAGCTGTGAGCTGTGTGAAACTGGCACAGAGGTAATTTCGCCATTTGTGTTTTGTAGGAAGATGTCATGGAGGCGGATATAGATAAAGACGAGGTTCTCCACCCGCAGGACGGGGAGCTCTCGGGAGAATCGCTGCTTACCACAGAGTACCTTGGGGTGGGGCTCTCCTTTTAGCACATATAGTGCAGCATGGTGAAAATTTCACATAGGAGTTAGACTGGAAGAAAGTAAAAACTTATTATTGTTCTAATATAAAAAGCCTTTTAAATAGTTCTCCCCATATTCTAATGACTGTGTATTTAACCATTAAGTACTATCATTGTGGTAATGTTAGCGCCTGTAGTTTCCCAGTCTTATAAATGACACAGCAACCTTATAAAACCAGAATTTGCTCTTACTGTTCCCTCAAGCAATACTTCTGCTGACTCTTTTATCTTAGTATTTGTAAATTTGGACAGCTGGTAGCGTAGTGGTTAGAGCTGCTGCCATTGGATCCAAAGGTCGCAGCTTTGATCCCCACCTCCAGCTGTAGTACCCTTGAGCAAGGTACTTACCCTAAAAACAGCTCCAGTCACATTACCCAGCTGTGTAAGTGGGTAAATAATTGTCACCTTATCACTGTAAGTTGCTTTGGAGAAAAGCATCAGCTAAATGAATAAATGTAATGTAAATGGACATGTGTGATCCCTGCGTGGTTGGGTTTCAGATCATGACTAATAATGTGAAGTCCAAGAGGAGGTCGGCCACGCAGCGAAGCCAGAACTTCGACGAGCCCCTCCAACGCCCGTTGACCCCAGGGTCGCGCCGATCCAGATACGTGACGTAAGTCCGCCTCCCCTCCTTTTCGGTACCACAGTGCGTACCCACATGTACGCATGCAGTGAATTATTGTCTTTGTCTCGTGGCAGTATCTGTCACCTTATTTGAGTAGAGAACCTCATAGTATGTCGTGCAGACCGCAAACGTGATGCCCTGTTAAGCTTATAAAGTCTTCATTTTTATATGCTACAGAAGTGTGTGCATATAATCATCAGGTGCTTATCGCTATACATAATAACGCTTGGTCCCCTTTCATTCAGATCTGTTATGCTTTTATAGGAAGATAAGATACGCTTCAGGCCAACTATGTACAAGGAATTTCACGTGGTGGTGCTCATTCAGTTACATTTAACACAAAGGTACTGCAAACAATACACAGCATGAAAGAAACAGTAACAAAGTAAGAAAGTTTGACGAAAATACGGTAAATACCATACAAACAGTACGTGCTTTTGCTTGCAAGCCATTGTAAAAAAAAAGTACCTTGAGTGGAACCAGATAAAATGTTCTGTAAATAAAACAGCGCTCTTGTAAATAAAATGCAGTTGCTGATAGACGCACTGACTGAGTCAATAAGAAACATGGTGCCTTGCATGAGAGTTGGCAATAGCAGTGGGACTAAGTATAAATAGGTGTAACCCTTTATAAAGAGTCATCCTCTAAATATTTTACATATAATACAGTACATTAGCTCAGTCTCCACTATTTTCCATTAATATTAGACCTTGATCAACCGGTAAAAATCCTCCTGTTCAATCAAGAGTGTAAATGGGTTATGATGTGCACATTGCACATGAAGGGGCAGTGGGGGAAAGCTGTATTTGTGCCTTTTGTTTAAGTCCTTGTGTCACTTTCCAAAAGAGAGGTGTTGGAACATGTGATGGACAGGGTGGGAAGGGACTGTGATGATCTTGCCTGCACACTGTCTGGTCCTGGATGTGTGGAGAACCTGGAGTTTGGGCAGCTTCGCTCTGCTCACCGCTGATACTCTACTCTCAGAAAGTAAATCCTCTGCTCCTTAACATGTTGTTGATGCCATCTGTGAGATGCAAGGTGTTACTGTCTGCAGGAATTTGAAGGATTCCACTCTGGTGACTGGATATTAGTGCTGTACTAGTCTGAAATTAAAACAAATCTATTCAAACACTGCAGCAATACGTTACTGCAGCAATACGTCAAGTAGCTGCCTGTGATTTAAGATATCTAACGATTTCCAGTTTTTTTCGTTTAATTTTTAAGGAAATGCAACATTATACAGATGTTTAGTCACTTCCGGGTACATAAAGATGGATTAATTTTTAGCCGTTACTGATGTTCTTAGTCCTCTTTTATGATATACCATAAACATGTTTGTACCCTTTGCTTTTAAACAGTTATAGTAATCAAGAAAATCACACTTGTGCGTTGTGTGTTTATCTTGGTTGTACAGTAATAAGACCTACTGTTCGGAGCAGTTGAGCTGACAGCAATATTCTTAAAAGTAGGTGTTAATGAGTCATTTAACCTGCAATAAATATATTGTGCAATAGAACCGTATTGTGGGAGTTTCAAAGCTTTGTCTGATTGATTTTTTTTCTTTTTTCCCCCCATTGTATTAATACATTTTATTTAATGTTACTATCGTATATAGGCTTCAACACCTCAAGACATCTTAGGATTCCAAAACAAAAAGTGAGAAAAAAATGCATTTTAACGCTGAATTGTTAAACAGTCTGAAGAGCACAGGATCAGTCATTTTCAACTGACAGAAGAATCAATCAATGTGCTTTTCCAACCATGGTCACTAGGTGTAATTTAAGGAAAGGTAGGAAAACGGAGAGGCTCCGAGCACCATGAGGCTATCAGATCGCAGCCAAGTCTTTTCTCCTCCCCTGGGCCCACCTTGCCATTTGCTGGCTCAGCTAATTAAAAGCATCTAGTGCATGGCGAACCCTAGGACTCAGGTTTGATTCAAAGACCGTGTCACATGCAGACTGTAGCCAGGAGCTGCTAGAGTGCAGACCACAATGGGCTCGTTCCCGTGGGTATTCACTGGGGGGTCGGTGCCTTCCATTCGCCACTCACGCTCAGGGAGAGCCGCTCTCCTGGCACCAGCTCTCCTGGACCTGCACTTGTGGGTGCGCGCTTGCTGCCTTGCTTTTGCTGTATGTTTTAGTCCACCAGACACCAGGTTCTTGTGGATGCTCCTTTCAGGCTATACCAGGATGAAAGATTACATCTAGACTTAGAACTGATTAAGAATTTTACATACATTTACATTTATTCACTCGGCAGATGCTTTTCTCCAAAGCGACATACATCTCAAAGAAATACAATATGTGCTTTACATTAGGAGAAAGACATGTGATTTTAAGTAAACTTAGTTTGTTTCTTTCCACTTCATGCACCGAAGTTCATCGCACGAGTAGGTGCATAAAACTCAATGGACGATTCCTGAGCACCTCCCTACAAATTTTTTTTTAAAGGTACACGAAATGTCAATAATTGTCAATAAAAATCAAGTCAATAATTGACTTTTAAAAAAGTCAATTATTGACTTGTGCGGAGATTACCACACTTGTGTTAAATGACATTTGAACAAAAAGGATGAAGGACTCGCAGGAATGTTTCCGAATGTTTTGTACCATGTTATGAGGACTGTTGCCAGTTACCGCCACGAATGACCCTAGCCACCATCCGAGGGTTCCGGAACTTCTCTGTGGTTAATGCACCTTCCCTCAATCCAAACAGTGACTCAGTGAGAGTGAATCCTAGAAAATCGCCTTATGCTTTTGGCATCTGTCCTTGTTGCTGTTGCCTAAGTGGTGTTTGCACTAGATAAGGCAGCATAGCTAATTTTATTAACTTAGTAGGCATACCTTGTTTTTCTAACGTGATTTGAGCAGTAGCAGCTTCCATGGTTTCTCCACTGTTGTTGCATGATTCCCTCATTATCTTAGGCATTTTTTGAAGAACAGCAAAGATCCACATGAGCGATGGAGGTGGGCAGAAAACTATGTTTCTAAAGTGATTCAGAAAGCTAGATTTTTTTTTTTTAAATGTTCACTTTCTTACAGCTGGGCGGCATGATGGTGCAGTGGGTAGTGCTCTTTCACAGTGCCTGAGTAAGAAGATATGGTTGTGGATATGAGAATATGGATATGGGTTGTGTTTGCTTGGGTTTTCATGGGTTTTCTTCCACAGGCCAGAGATGCATTCAAGTGAATTGGTGACTCTGAACACTATATTTAAATTACATTAAGAACGTATGAAAAACCCTGTCACACAATGTTTTATACAACGTAGTATTCATGCAATGTTAATTGATTATGCAGTATATCCTTATCGTTTATATAATACGGTATTGGGGGTTTGTGCCTTATGATGAAGTCAGCTTACAATGAGGTCGTTGGAACACCGTTGTAAGTTGAGGAGCACCAGTATTACACTTTTATTGATTGTATACTTTATAAAGCAAACTGAAAGTGGCCAGACACTGACAAATGTCCATTCCTTGCCTGTGTTTCCAAGATATGCTTTGGATCACGGCAATCCTGCACAGGATGAGCGGTTGAGGAAAATGTCTCACAGCAAATTTTTTAATTAATCATAGCTTTTTCTGAAGTCTTTACAGAAGTTTGCTCGTCAGCAAAGAGACATCTGTAGCTTTTCTGTACAGTATTTAGGAACAAAGACCGGCAGTTCCCATTGCATTTATAAGCGGAGGACCCAGTGGGCCTTGCTGCCTTGGCATTCATTTTGGATTCGTTTCGTCCTCATTCACCCCTCATCCTGCCTCGCTGTGCTCTGTGTTTCAGGAAGTCGCAGGAAAGCCACGACTGCGAGCGCCCCCCGATCCGCCAGATGGGCAGAGAGTCTCGCGGCAGCTCCCGACCCCTTACACAGTGCAGCAGCAGGCCCAGCGTGGCCAGCTCCTTCCACAACAGCCTGAGTGTGTGACTTACAAGCCTGCCTTACATAAGGATTCGCAACACCACCTGGCCGCTTTAAATATTATAGTTATATAATAATTTACAATGTGTGATTTGACCTTTTATATCTCATATTGTAAATATCTTCTCAAGTTCGGGAGAGACAAAGCCCGTCAAAAATCCCAAATTCAAACGGAGTCAGAAGAACAACCTACTGTTTCTGCTAGACTATGACTTAAGTAGTGTGTGGTGCTTTGGATAGCAAATGCATGTTAGAACTTAATTGGAGGAAACAGGAAAATATTAGTAATAATACATCATTTGAAAATTAAAAAATAAATAAAATAAAGCCTAAGAATGCAGGCAGCCCTGATTATCCTGTCTGCGCAGTACAGATACTACTGGGCTGTTTCAATGACTGATGGACGGTTTTGTAAAAGCACGATTGTGCAAAAATGAAGACCTTGCATTATGGTTTCAATAACTGTACCACATGCTCACTGTGTCCAAACCAGTTTAATTTCCGTCGATTTTAGCATTGACTGCGCAACTGAGCTCCTTTCTTTTTATTGCACCCTTTTCCAATATTTTTTACGCTTCTTTGATGTGGAGTCCCAAGCCCTCGGGCTTCTAGGAGCAAAGCGAAAATGCTCTTCTGTCTGGGCTGCAGTATATTGGACATGTTAGTTTTGCTCTCACCGTTCCTTCATACCGTTAGCAGCAGCATAATTCTGCTTTCATGGGAAAATAATACAAATTAGCCTTCATTTTGGGGGGGGGGGGGGGAAGCAACACACTGATATAAAATCTATGTTACTGGATAGTGTTTTTGGTCATTTCAGGATCTGTTACACGAATGCTGTAGACAGCTTCAACATCGTACTGTGACGTCGGGAGATAGGAAACAGCCGGGAATGTCTCGGCCGGGAGCCTTGAACCCGGGTTCTTTAGGAAAACGACCTAAACTGAGATTGTCCGTACTTTCCTGTCCTGCACAGCTATGGACTCAGAATGCGTACAGACCTCCCAGGAGTCGGGGCTGAACCAGCTATCTGAAGGGCTCCCCCTGCAGGCTCGGGATGAACCCATCGATAAATTCAGCGGGTCAGCTATTTTTTTATTATTATTATTATTATTATTATTATTATTGATGCCTGTGCCCAAGGTAACTTACATTATTGAATACACTGCACCAAGCTACTTATAATTATCTGTTGAGCAACACAGAGAGCACTTTTCACTTTTACACCCTCACATCTAGGACTTTTTTTGATAAAGCACATGATCTGAACCCAACTATAAACCTCGTTCTTATAGCCCTGTGCTGAACACAGGAGTATGTCTTGTGACAGAAGCAGTATTACAGCCTGTCACTGTCTCCTGTACTGGCATTCATGGTCTTAGCTCGGGGGTCAGTTGGGTTCAGCCCTGTCCGCGCGAGCCCACCCATGAGCTGGACACGTTAACCCAAGCAGACTAGATTCGGACCTTAAATCGGATGAGCTCCCATCATACTTGTCTCTCAAAACTTTGTAGGTACTGTTTCAGCAGGTGGTGTAGTGGTTTGAGTCACTGCCTTCCACTCAGAAGACCTGGTTTGAATCCCATCTTATACAATAGTGCTCATGCACAGTACTTACCCTGAACTAATACAGTACACTAAAGCGGTAAAAAATTAACTAGCTCTAAGTAGCGTAACATTGTAAGCCACTCTGGTATTCGCTGAACAAACCTGTGAGTTTATTCCTCATGTGAATTGTACTAATTGGTTTCTTCTCATATTAGTGTCGCTTGCATAGTACCGGGGTATACAGCAAACTAAACTGACAAAAAATGTTTGCTGTTCCTTTTTTTTTTCCCCTCAAAGTTTACAGTAATGTGGAAATGTAGACAGTCTTTTTTGTTGAAATCAGTTCATGAATGCATGTACAGGGGCATAAAAGAGAAGGAAAAAAAATGCAGGGCGATGAAAGGTGACGGCTTTATATTTGTTGACGTCTTAAAGTACGTTTTATTTAATGCTTACATGAGAATAAATCTAAATGCACTCTCCATACCAGCCTGTCACATTGTTGATAGCTATTTATTGACTGAGTTTAGTGATTTTGCAAGCTGTTTAAATTTTGTTGAAAGTCTTCTTTTATATTTGGTTTATGATGTTTTTAGCTATGCTGAAATGCTTGGATTCAAAAGCCAGTTTGAGATTCCAAGAACCCCGAATCCAGAGGCCCAGCAGTGCAGTAGGTCCAGCTCTACAGGGTCACTGGGGAGGAGTAACAGACAGGGTGAGAACTCTTCCCCTTCATCCCCAACACACACACACACATACACACACACTTGGTCACTTCTGAGAACAAATGGCTTTAAATGTAGGAGCAGATATGTCCATCTTATCCACACCCATTCCTGGAAACAATCTTTTATGGACCATTAGTACACTGAGTCACTCCTGCATAGTCGTGCTAGTGAATGCATTCATGTATAGTTTCAAATCCAGCTTCGGGCATGCAGAGTTCACATGTTCTCCGCAGGTTCCAAATCCGAATACATGCGTGGAAGAAGGCAATAATAAACCACTTCTCTACCCTCCGTTACCATGAAAAGCACAAGACCCTTACCATAGAAACCCTCTCTACTCTGCCCTACTCTATCATGCCATACTGTATTCTACCTTATGGTCCAACAGTACTAAATCCAGCAGGTTTCCCAGGTATCCTCGCAGTACTAAGTAGTTAAATAGTTAACTGAGCCTGTATTTGGTTTGTTACAGTACACAAAATTGAAAAAAATCGTTGCAGAGCAACCAAATTTTCTTAAAATGTCAAAGAAATGGGATATCTGGGGGAAAAAAGCATAGCATACTTAATTATGTGTTCAGTCATGGAGGTGAGAAAGCTGCTTCCTAGAACATCATAGTCCAGAGCATGTCAAACAGCCTGTTTTCATTATTTTCCTTTAAAGCACCTTCTTATTTGATCTTGGTTGAGGGTAACATACTGTGCCCTCCACTAATATTGGCACCCTTAGTAAATATGAGCAAAGAAGCCTGTGAAAAATTGTCTTTACTGTTTAACGTTTTGATCTTTTGTTCAAAAAATTCACAAAAATACTCTGCTCTCATGGATATCAAACAATTGCAAACACAGCACAGGTTCATCCAACAAAAAAAATATTTGTTAAATTATGTGTGCCCCAATTATTGGCACCCCTATGAATTCATATAAGAAAAATATATTTGAAGTATATTCCCATAGATATTTTACATTTTTTAGTACACCTGGGTGATTAGGAACAGGAAATTGTTCAACCATGACTTCCAGTTTACCAGGGGTATAAATATGAGGTAACACAGGCCAAATTCCCTTAGTCATTCATCACAACGGATAAGACCGAGGAATATAGCTGTGATGTACGGCAGAAGGTTGTTGAGCTTCAGAAAATGGGAAGTGGCTATAAGAAAATAGCAAAAGCATTGAAAATGCCCATTTCCACCATCAGGGCAATAGTTAAGAAGTTCCAGTCAACTGGAAATGTTACGAATCAACCTGGAAAAGGATGTGTGTCTAGATTGTCTCGATGCCCTGTGAAGGGGATGGTTCGAGTAGCCAAGGATCACAGGTGAAGAATTGTAGAAGTTAGTTGCGTCTTGGGGTCAAAAAGTCTCCAAAAGTACAATTCGACGTCACCTACATCACCACAAGTTAAGAAAAAAGCCTCTACTCTCATCCAGAAACAAAGTCGAGCGTCTTCAGTTTGCCACACACTACTGGAACTTCAAATGGGATCGGGTTCTATGGCCAGATGAAACTGAAATAGAGCTTTTTGGCAATAAACACCAGAGGTGGGTTTGGCGCACACAGAGAGGTAGCCATATGGAAAAGTACCTCATGCCCACGATTAAATATGGTGCTGGCTCTTTAATGTTTTGGGGCTCTTTTTCTGCTAGAGGACCTGGACATTTTGTTAGGATACATGGCATATGGACCCTATCAAATATTAACTGATATTAAATGAAAACCTGACCGCCTCTGCCAGAAAGCTTAAAATGGGCCGTGGTTGGATCTTCCAGCAGGACAACGATCCAAAACATACATCAAAATCAACACAAAAATGGTTTACTGAGCACAAAATCAAGGTCCTGCCATGGCCATCCCACTCTCCTGACCTGAACCCCATAGAAAACCTGTGGGGTAAACTGAAGAGGAAAATCCACCAGCATCGACCTCGGAATTTGAAGGATCTGGAGAGATTCTGTACGGAGAAATGGTCTCGGATCCCTTGCCATGTATTCTCCAACCTCATGAGGCATTATAGGAGAAGACTCAGAGCTGTTATCTTGGCAAAGGGAGGTAGCACAAAGTATTGACTAAAAGGGTGCCAATAATTGTGGCACACATAATTTAACAAAGATTTTTTTTTTGTTGGATAAACCTGTGTTGTGTTTGCAGTTGTTTGATATCCATGAGAGCAGAGTATATTTGTGAATTTTGGAACAGAAGATCAAAACGTTAAACAATAAAGACAATTTTTCACAGCCTTCTTTGCTCATATTTGCAAGGGTGCCAATATTAGGGGAGGGCACTGTAGGTGGACATGGTCCAAATTTGGACATGTGATTTACCTGAAACTAGACTGTAAAGTAGTCACATCCCATGTGCATTTAACTCAGCTATATGGGGAAACCCCACGTTTATTTCTGTGCTGCACTGTTAACCTTGTTTTGGCTTTTATGTAAATCCCTGCATATGCTGCAACTCCACTGTTACTGTTTCTTTTTTTTGGGGGGTGGCGTCATTGTCTGTAGCTTTCGTTCAGACGGCTGTTGGAACTGGTGAGTCAGAATACTTCCTTAGAGGAGAATTATGTGGCCCAGCACCTGGATGGAGGGGCCTAGAAGGAACAGCCCTGGAAGGAGCTGCCACACAGAGATGCTGTGACCCTCCGTTTAACTGCTGATGACACACTTTCCTGTAGAAGCAATGTGATGTAGGATGCCATTTCCTCTCACTGAAGAGCCCTTTTCTTCAAATACTAGAAGGGAAGAGCTGACATGTGTCAGTGCAAAAGCAACACAGAAATTGTGCTGTCCAGTCCTAGTTACAGCCCTGAAATATATACCATGACAGAAACTGAGCTGCCGAGTACTTCTCAAGTGTTTGCTCTAACTTGGTGCCACTTGGATAAGGGATTTACATTTTCTCATTTAGCATCTAAACAGATGCCTCTCTACAAATTGACTTGCAGGCTACCTACAGTTATCTACCCAATCTGACAGCTGTGTAATTTTTATCTGAGCAATTCAGGATAAGCACCTTGATCTACTGTACTACAGCAGGAGGTAGGATTCGAACCCGTGAATACTTAGACCAAAGGTGGCAGCTCTAACCACCACTCTTGCCTGTTGCGATAATTTTTGAGTGTCATAAATTGAATCTCTGATCTATGATCCGATCACATTTGTCCAAGCAAGTTACTGTATTACATTCAGTGTAGTGCAGGACAGTGATTTGTTCTGCTCAGCTTCCACTAAATGTCCCAAAAACCCCTTAAAAGTGCAGCCCCCGTCCGTCTCTCATTCGCTATTACGTACTGCACGAGTACCTGCAGTGACTCTTCATAGACAAAATTATTTTCCCCTTTCATCAGAGATCAAACTATGGATTTTCTGTCTTGACTTCAGAGATTAAGAGCATCTGTGACCCCAAGGTTAAGTGATAAATAGATTAATTTAATGGCTTGTTTCCCGTATGACACAAAGCATCTGTTCATTTTCTGATTACCGTGAAGCCTGTAAGATGTTTCTCTCTAAATGTTAGGAGCCAGATGCGATCAGAGTATACTTACTGACTCTCTATTGCATTTGGAAGGGCTGGTCTAATGAAAATGCATTATCACAACCCGGGCTTCTGCTCTGAGCCATATACCCCACTGAGCATTCATAGTATTTCACAAATTATTGTTGCCTTTAAAGCATCTCATTGTGGGTCTGTCAGAAATCGTCATGGGGAGATCCGTTAATCTGGCAGAACAAGGCGAGTGCGGCAGTGTCGGTAGAGGTGTGGACCGTGTTTGCATTTGCAGGTGCGGATTTATTCAAGGAACAAGCACTATGCTTTGTTTCCTAGTGACAGCTAAACTAGTGCGGTAACCGATACTCCAGTATCAGTTTACCGGAACCGCCACTTTTTTTTTTTTTTTTTTTGCACATTACTGTCTTTTATGCATTAATATAATTCTCAGTTTCTTTGTCTACAACATTCAGTACAGCAGACTTACAAGCTATAACATTTAAAAGCTTGTGTGCCGTTTGGCTTAACTAAGCAGTGTAAATAAGTTCTATGTAATTCACCCCTTAAATTTGGTAGTTTGAGAAGAGTATAACTGATGATGATCTTTCCATTATTTTTTAATTTAATAGCGATGTAATTGCTGTAGTCCTGAATTATTTTAGTATTCATCTTGATGATTGTACATTCAAAGTATAGTGTTGCATATTAAATCTGAACACCCTCCCCATTGCTTTTTCAGGAAGCCCACAATACAAGAAGTGAGAATGGGTCCCTCGCCAGGAACACCCTACTCCGCACCGTGATGGTCGGGTCACGGTGTCTAAACTGGGTCAATGAAATGAAGATGCCATCAGGGTCCACAGTGAGGAACAATATGTCAAATTTTCAGAAGTCAGAGGTCTTTCTGATCCTGCTGAATGAAATTTTGATAATGCAACACGATGTACAACAGTCATTCGTGATTATTGTTTATTCTCCGAGGTTGCTTGTACCACATGTCATCTGACTGTTGTTTTTCCCAGTTACGTCTGCCCTATAGGGTAGTGTTACCTTTTCATTGATTATTAATGATGTCGCGGTGCTGTTGAAACAATGTTTACGTTATGTCATTTTTTTTTTAATAAAGGTATCATCCTTCATCATTCGTGTAACTTTACCGTGTGTAATACATTAAATGCTGCAATTTGCACTGGGGTGATAAAACTAGGAACACTGTTGTGTTTTTATCTCACCTATTCTTAATCATGCATCATGCCCTTTGTTAAATACACCTTTCGTTTCATATGAATTTAACGCTTTGGGTACAAGAGTCTCAGATGTTATCTTTTAATTGAATTTCTGTTTACAGTGTTCTCTTTTAACTGCCAGAATCTCCAGGCTGTCTGTTCTCTGTGGAATTCAAAGGCCCTGCATCATCAGAAGTGGTTTTTCTTATTAATGTATATTTTTTAGTATAAAGGGAAATGTACATGTCAGCACAAAATGAATATTTGCATTATTTTAACTTTTTCCTCTATTTCCAAATCACTTTGGGTACTCTATGTGCCCACTCCATTTATAGTCCTATCCTTGATATTTACATTAAAAATAGAACTTTTAAAACTATTTAAGCTGTTTTTTGGTTATATCATTGCATACTAATGTGAAAGTTCATCTGCAGTCATTTCAAAATACACACATTTTCAGTTATTTTATATTGTAATTGTGTTGTTTTTGAACTTAAGTTTCAGTACAAAAGGTTGAATATTTATCATTGGCTGTAGCAAGTACTGTATCAAAATTTGCAGTGTTTTCATTTTTTGATCATGTTATGTTGATGTATTGCACATTATTTTTTTAATACGTGAGATATTAAATTGGTGTGAAAGTGGAGAAAAAAATGTATACCTATGTTGGTCTTCTGTGCCACTGCTTTTTTTTTTTTTTTTTACCAGTATTGCAAAAGGGAATTAGTAATGTGATTGATGTGATGTAATTTTTTCTAAGAGTCAGTCACTACTATGATTAATGATTAATAATTGCTGATTAATGGTTAATAACCCATGTGACATTGTATGAAAGTTGTTTCAGAATAGCATAGACCTGTAACCTGTTCTAGACACTAAATATGTACTTTTACCACATTACGTGTTATATGCTACGTTCCATCTTCATGACTGAGGGTCGGAGACCATTCGAGCACTTGACTTGGCAACAACACTGTGGTCACGTGTATATATGCGATAGAATCTCATTTGTCCAGCCTAAACGGGAGTGCAGGGTAGCAAGAAATCCCGACGATACCATATTTAACATGACCTGTATCTGAAAGTAGAAGATAAATTAGACCTGTAATGATTTAGGAAGCCATTAAAATTGTCTTTTCTTTTTTTAGTCCTAGGCCATAATGATTATTTCACACACATACATTGTCTGAAACCGCTTGTCCCAAGTGGGGTCGCGGCAACCCGGACCCTAACCCGGTAACACAGGGTGCGAAGCTGGAGGGGGCGGGCACGCACCCGGGACGGGACGTCAGTCCAGCCCAGGGCACCCCAAGTGGGACTCGAACCTCAGACCCACCAGAGAGCAGGCCCTGGTCAAACCTGCAGCACCAACCTGCCATAATTATTTCAATGTTTTTTAAATGAAGCCTAAAATGAAACCTGGATTCTCATAATACGTTTAAAAAAAAAAAAAAAAAAAAACCAGGCAACAACCTGCGTGGAGTAAAATGTTTAGAGAGGGGTGAACGTCACAACCGGATAAGTTGTCAATCAAAAGGAAACGTGCAGTGTGAAAAAGACAAAATGTGGGACTCCACAGTACGGAAGGTCAGACAATTGAGACTATATAGTACGATCCTACTGCCCGCATATTATATACACACAGACATAAACACAAATTATATATATGCACACACATACACAATGTAGTGTACCTGCTTTGCGGTACTATTACCCTACTAAGGAAATGGACCACAGCAATAAGAGGAAGGTGGCCCTGGTCGCTGATAGGGATGTGCTGATATGGGACATGAGGCTTTCAGAGGCCTGATGACACGGACCAGGTGGACACAGCTAGGAGTCCCGCTGCACAAACTCAGCATGACATACAGGATACAGTATATACTGACACCATAACAGTACAAACAGGATCCAAAAAGAAAGGTGGAGGTCAGACACGTGTACATCCAAACTAAAATTCCCACTGCAACGGCATCCAATTAATGACCCAATATGCGGGAAAATGGAAAAAAGTATTGCTAAATACCTAAACATACTGAGATGTCATTCCAGGAGTAGCATTCCATTCAACTACAATTTAATTTGCATTATTGACCTGACTAATAAGACATTTCATTAAACAGGTATATTAATTATGATCATGAAAATTAATTAGATGATCGTTATTGTTATCGTTAATTTAATCTGTCCTGTAGCTGAAAGCAGCGCTCAAGATGTTATGTGAGGCTTGCTGTCAGCAGGTGGTGTGTCTCTCTGCCCTTCCACACACCGTTCTGTCCTCCCAGAGCCGCCTTTTTGTTTTCACACAACACAGAGCTGTGTTTCCCTTCGGTAACACAAATCCAGCACATCCGACCCTCCCGTCCAGGGCTACTTCCTTACTATCATCGCTTGGCTGTTTGCGAAGTGCTGGCAGAATATCGACGGACCGGTGCACACATTGAGATTTGTAAATGTGAATCAGCAGAGATTAGTAACTTCCATCAAAACATATTTTCAATTATATGTTTTTTTTTTTTTTAGTGGGGGGCACGGTGGTGCAGTGGGTTGGACCGGGTCCTGCTCTCCGGTGGGTCTGGGGTTCGAGTCCCGCTTGGGGTGCCTTGCGGCATACTGGCGTCCCGTCCTGGGTGTGTCCCCTCCCCTTCTGGCCATACGCCCTGTGTTACCGGGTAGGCTCCAGTTCCCTGCGACCCCATACGGGACGAGCGGTTCAGAAAATGTGTATGTGTGTTTTTTTTTATTGGTTAATAACAGAACACTGGGTCACAGCAACTTATCGTACAGATCAAATGGTCATTTTTCTAGAGGAAGAAAATCACACATTTTGGCCTTATGTATATTTACAGAGGGAACTCTAGCTGTGGATTCTAAGAATAAAACATAATTATAACCTGAAGGTCTTCAGGTCAAAGCCCATTTTCCTGTGGTATTACCCATGCGCAATGTACCTGGTCTGAATTGATACAGCAAGAAGGCTCAACTGGATTAACGAATAAATCATTGTAGGGGACTTTAGACAAGGGCTATAACTTAGCATTATAAAGATTTTTATTTTTTAATTGTTATAATAATTAAGAATGTGCAGTGGATTTCCCTTAGAAGGCAGTTTCATTTTGGTGTACAAGATGTACTTGGCTATGCTCCGTCCCTCCAGTGTGACAGATGGGTGAAGAGAAGAACGGTCCAGTGTCTCTCCTCAATGTCATGAGGATCACTGACACTCAGTCAGCTACGCTTATCTGGACGCAGTGGTGTACCTTACCGGTAAATGTTGCCAATGCAAGAGTCAGCAAGTTTTATCCTGCTTTACTCCTCCAACTATGCCTAGACTATGTGTTCAGTAGCAGATCCCGCTCCTCTTATGTATGAACAAATTTAAATTATTATACTTGGCAGGGAGTTTGGTCGCGCAGTGGGTTGGACTGGGTCCTGCTCTCTGGTGGGTCTGGGGTTCGAGTCCCACTTGGGGAGCCTTCCGATGGACTGACGTCCCGTCCTGGGTGCGTCCCCTCCACCTCCGGCCTTCCGCCCTGTGTTGCCGGGTTAGACTCCGGCTCCCCGCGACCCTGCATGGGACAAGCAGTTTCAGATGGTGTGTGTGTGCTTACATATTTTAGCATCTGCAGCCTTTTTCTGCAAGCATATTCATCCAATAAGATCGCTTAGGTATTAGTGCTGCCAATTCGATGAAACTGCAACAGTCATATTACTGCAGCTCTAAATGGCCACAGAGTTCTTCAATCTTCAGTCTGATTTTCTGCCAAGACTTCTCCGGGACTGTATAAAGTTCATACTAAAAGCACCTGAAGGGCATCTGTTAATAAATGTCCCATGTTCAACAAATGCAGCCATAAGCTATTAGCAATATTGATCTATGTGCGCATGATAGTTCCTCACTTGCGTAGGCCGGTGTGCGATTAACCGCTTTCAGTAACCGTTTTCATCGGAAACCAGACAGCGGGGGGGTTGTGTAAGTGGCTCTTGCCATTAAAGAACAACAGCTGTCAATGCATAGAATATTACCTATATATAATGACTTCCTGCAGTGACTATTGCGAAGGAAGCACTTAAGGGAACTCCAAATTACATGCCAGCAGTATTCAACCCATGTCCTGCACGGCCCAAACCTCCCTTTCCCCAGCCTCGGCCTCCAGCTCCTCCGGGGGGATCCAAAGGCATTCCCAAGCCGACCGTGTGATATAAACTGCTGAAGAGACGATCAAGAACATCTCGACACCCATTACATATGTGGCCCCACGTGCTGAAACGTCACTTGGCCCCCAGCAGCTGCCGCTGTTCGCACAAATAAACGCTTAGAACAAGGTCACGATTTTTAACTTCCTCATTCTCGAGGAAGATGAGGGCAGGCCCTTGGGAGACATGCTTCTGGAAGGGTGGCTTAAGAGCAAAGACCACAGGTGGTAGAAAAAACTGAAGGTTAATGGGAGGGCCATTATGTGGAGAATGCACAGGATGCAAGAGAGCAGTTGGTTTGACTTCGGTACATTTGCTCGGGTCTGCGGGAAGGCCACGCCAGCGTTTTCAGCGCCGGGACAGTGGCGTTTGGCACAGTGCGGCGCGGCACCTGCGACGTGGCAAAGCGCCTTAGCGCTCCGCCGCAAATCCGAGGGGAAACTCAGGAAAACGGTGCTGAATACAAGAGGAAGCACATGGAAAGGAAGGCTCGGATGGCGCTCTGCAGGAAATGGATGGAGAGACGGGGGGAAAAGGAAGAGGGAATTTTGGAACGTGCGGAGATTAGCAATGACGTCATTCCTGTTTTTCCGCGCTGCTGCGGAGTCGCGCGCAGAGCCTAGGCTCAGCTGAAGAAATCATCAGCCAAACATCAGACCGTAAACAGACATTTTTGATTACATTGATATTTAACTCTAATCTGTTGAAAATATTCATCGTACGTTACATTTTAACAAGAAAGGATGTTTTCCTTGTACGAGCCCATATGAAACCTGTTGGCTCAACTTTCAAGGTCATGTTATTTCATACTGTATTCGGGAAGTGGATGACAAACATCTCATAAATGAAAGACGGAAGACGCTCAGGTTTTTTTTTATGCCCCCCCCCACTCAGTTGGGAGTAGGTAATAAACCAGGTTACTACCCTCAGTAGCTACTGATTTCTTGCAGCAGGAACTAAAATACTAGTGAATGTTGGCAAAGCTGGGCTCAGAACCTCAGTTGATGCAGAGACACATTTTCACTCTGCGTTTACATATTCGACGTGCTCTGTCCTATTGTACTACACCGAGTCACTAAACTGGATTTTGCTCACAGGAAAACCGCGAAAAAAGAAATTCCAACAACACAGATGAGTCCCAATCCCAAACATTCACAACCACCACTCTAGTATCACAAGTCAAGTAAAAAACAACTCAATTTTTGTTTATCATCACTGTTAGGCTGACTTTTTACGGCGCTGGGGTCAAAACGTAGCGTTAAATTCACTTGAGCACGCGCGGTCGTATTATTAGCACTGACTCAGCAAAACCTGAAGCCACAAACACTCATTTTAACAGGATGCGTTCATGCTTTTTTTTTTTTTTTTTACAACTTTTTAAGGTTCTGCTAGATCAGAGTACAAGTATGATCTTCGTGCAGTGCCAGTTTACGTGTGCTGACTGGGTATAGCACCTTTATTCATGGTAAAACACGAGCACAGAACACGAAGCACCACTAGGACGACCACAGCGCCCGTAGGGGCGCGAGCGCGAGCACAGGGTCGCGTGCTCGTTGCGTGTCCAGCGCGTCACGCGGCAGCTCTTTAAAACGCAGGCAATGGATTTTCGAACGCGCAGAGCGGCGCGAGACGGGGA
Source organism: Scleropages formosus (assembly GCF_900964775.1). Taxonomy (NCBI): domain Eukaryota; kingdom Metazoa; phylum Chordata; class Actinopteri; order Osteoglossiformes; family Osteoglossidae; genus Scleropages; species Scleropages formosus. The sequence continues at coordinate 23,467,610 of NC_041813.1, forward strand.
GACGCGAAGAGGCGGGAAGCTTTTGCCATCACGTCACCGACCGGAGTGTAAATCAGCGTTTTGCCAGCGCGCAACACTCTACACTCTAAATTCAACACCCTACACTCTAGTGTAAACTGAACAGTCGAAGCTCTTCTTTTTTTAAAACCAAGTAACTGGACTCGTTACATCAAGTCAACCGACCGCCTGTGTCTGTCCGTTTAAGGTAAGATTTTTTTTTTTAATCATCATCGTTAACTGTTAAAAAACCCGCTTTGAATAGTCTGTTGACTCGCAAAATACTTCATTACAGGAGGATCGTAGAAAAAATGGATTGTTAATAATCATCATGACTTCCTGGAGCCAACTGCGCTGCCTGCTGCTCCGTTTTTACTTACTTCATCATCATGTGAATAATTACACATGATAAATCACGTAATGCTTTATATACGTGATTATACAACATAATTAAACAGAAAAAAAAAAGTGAAATGGTAATCATGTGGAAATTCTCACTCAAAGTCTCGTTTAGATTCCCTAAAAAAGCAACTTAATACATACATGATCATGGGATGTCCGCGCGGAACTAAGTTCCGCGCGCACATCACATGTCATGTATGTGTTAAACATTCATTCCGAATAAAATCTTGTGTGAACTAGATGAGCCAGTAAATATATTCACTTTAACATAAGAAAGATTCGTAATTATTAAAAGTGAACCCGGGGGGGGGGATTAGGTATCGTACAGCCGTGTGCATGTATATAATAATATATCTGTTCAAATAGATGCATTTCACCACTTTCAGTGTGTTTAAAAAAAAAAAAATACTGTAAATCTTTAGGAACTAGTGTGTTAAAGACTGTCCCGTCATAGTTACAGCCTTGATCAAGGTACTTGCACTGAACTGGTACAGTAAAAATTACCCTCCTGTATAAAGGAGTAAATAACTAAGAATAAACAAAAAGCATGCTTAGAATTTAAAAAAAAGTTCAGGAATCACTCAGCTGAACTCCCAGTTTATTGGACACTGAAGTGGCCAAACTGATGGATGGAGATGGAAAAAGTACTTAAAATATACTTAAATATTAATGAGATATACTGTATATACTTTCTCACTCTAAGGCATATATGTACACTGTCAATATCATTTTTCCATGTTTACTTTATGATTAACACACTGAGGGCAGGGAGGAGGTCATACAATCATGCTTTAATATTTTAAGAAAGGGGTAAAATAGGAAGAGTTATGTTAAGCCACTTTAGGTGCATAGATATGAAAGTTTTCTTTTTTTTAATATGGGATTGAAGATGGAAACTGATTTAAAAGGATCAGTTCTTTGCGCCAAATCCAGCTGCAAATGATCACGGAATAATTTTAATGAAATCTGTCGTGTTAAAATGAAACTCGGAATTTGTGAAATCTGCACAGGATTTCTGCCTTTTCGTGTTTACCTCCAAAGAGATATTACTGTTTAAGTGTGAATGTAAAAGGTAAACGTAAGTGTATTCGTGTCAGCAGTCAGAATCACGCAGAATAACTGTGTTCTTCTGTATCACTCTTTTGTATTCTTTTTCACATTTTTTCTTTTACATATTTAAGTAATCCTCAAGCACATGCATTTCAATAAACTATAGCTGTATCTGTGTTAGTATGTTTCATATTGACATTGAACAGATTTCAGTTTACATCTTTTAAGTTAATGTATGGCTTAGCATGAGGTTCTGCTTGGCTGACCCTTGTACGCCTTACCATTTTACTCCTTTATACAGCTGTACTGCACTTTTACCCATTAAAGTACTTGTTGAGGGCCACTGTGACATGGTGCAGCTTTCAGGTTCCACATTATGTGCCCTTATGCAGCAGCCTGAGCTCAGTTACATCCTCAATATGCACAAAACTACAGTAGAAAATGTGGTTAGGCATTTATTTCAAGGTTTTCATGATAATTTAGGCGTTAGGTCTTTATTCCAATTTTCATGATACGTAAGCACAGAGTAATGTCGTGTATTAGTGTGACATAATATTACGTGAATGAAGTAACTTTGTAAATTAACCCAAAAAAAAGTGTAGTTTTTCTTCCTGAAATTTAACAGTGTTGCTTTTTAAATCATAAATTTATTCCTTTATTCCTATTCTTATGAAGTAACCGAACCGATTAACTGATTCTCGCTTGTCTCTAGGATGTCCGTCAGGGACAGATGGAGGCTCTACAAAAGAGTGTGCCTGATGTTCCTCCTGACTGTGGTGACCCTCACTGTAGTCCACAGGGGCAATGTGGGCAGCGGAGCGCAGCTTCATCTGAACAAGTACAGCCGGCAGGGGGCCGCAGCCGAAAGACTCTCTCAGAGGAAAGGTCTCTACGGGGGACCCGAGAGGTTCTGGAAGGTCAGGAGGCACAGCCCACAGGCGACCACCGAAGAGCTCAGTGTGACGGAGTACAGCGGACCAAGCGTGTGGGACGTCACCATCTCCAACTGCACCGCGAACAACAACTTCACCTCCAGCGAGTGGTTTGCAGGCCTGGAGAGCAACTTCAAGCAGTTCCTGCTCTACAGGCACTGCAGGTATTTTCCTATCATCATTAACCATCCGGAGAAGTGCGATGGAGAGATCTACCTCCTAATTGTGATTAAGTCCATCATAACCCAGCACGATCGGAGGGAAGTGATTCGGAAGACGTGGGGGAAGGAGCAGGAGATCGGCGGGAAGAAGGTCAAGACCCTTTTCCTCCTTGGGGTATCTTCCAACGAGGCGGAGAAAGCCAACCACCAGAAGCTGCTGGAATACGAAGACTACATCTATGGAGATATCCTGCAGTGGGACTTTATGGATAGCTTCTTCAACCTCACCCTCAAAGAGACACACTTCCTCAAGTGGTTCTCAACGTACTGCTCTAAGGTGCGCTACATATTTAAGGGTGACGACGACGTTTTTGTGAGCGTGCAGAACGTCTTGGAGTTTCTGAGCAGCACGCAGGGCGACAGCCTCTTTGTCGGAGACGTGATCTTCAAGGCCAGGCCCATAAGAAAGAAAGAGAACAAATATTACATCCCACAGGCACTGTACAATAAGACACACTACCCACCCTACGCAGGTGGGGGCGGTTTCCTGATGGCTGGCCCTCTGGCTAGGAAGCTATATGGCGCCTGCGAAACCTTGGACCTGTACCCCATTGACGACGTCTTCCTGGGCATGTGCCTTGAGGTGCTCCAGGTCACGCCAATAAAGCATAATGCCTTCAAGACTTTTGGCCTTGTGAAGAATAAGGCCAGCAAACTGAATAAAGAGCCCTGCTTCTTTAAAAGCATGATAGTGGTTCATAAACTGCTCCCGCCAGATCTTATCGCCATGTGGGATCTGGTCAACAGTGACCTTGTCTGCTCACAGAAAGCGCAGTTCTTATAGCTCAAGGACAAGCAGCTGCATGGAGAGCACTACGAGGCCAGCGGAGCGAGGGGTGCGTAAACGGGAGCTTTGAGCGGACTCGGACGTGTACTCCTTTTCTTGGAGAGGACTGGAACGGTTTTAAAAGTGCTTTTTATTTTTTATTTTTGTCTATCATGTTTTTTTGGGCGGTGGGGGGGAGGATCATGGATCGAGTACTAACGAGGCTCACAAGTGACCTAACGAACGATTCCGCTGATGCCGAATACTCACTGACCATTGAGTGTTACGTTTATTTTAACTAATAATACATTGAAGTTCCCCACACACCTGCACTTGCTGTGCTGCAGGACAGTATCACTTTGGACCAAGAATGAACTTCCAAAAGCCCTTGATGGTGATACAGTAGTATCACAGCCCACGCACAGCTTTTCTACCTCATAGGTGTTGACAAGGGTGTTTTTCTCACTTTAAATACATTGTTTTGTTTAATTATCCCATTTACCCATAAATCATGCTGTAATTAAATTCAATTTTTTTAAAGCTGCGAAACACATCATTGAAGGACATGCCGATACGGGGTGAGAGCTCATCGTTGAAGCTTAAAGCTGCTCTGGGCTTCCTGCAGAGAACACACTGTAACTTAAATGCTGTTCCAATGCATTAGGAAACATCTGTATATTTAAGTATACAGATACTATAGTATATGAAGTTGTTTAACAATAGACTGAAAATGGTGTGAAATAATAATCATGAGTTGCACAAGAAAAAGGGTTTACATATTAAAAAAAAAAAAATTAAACATTAACTGTGAACAGAAAATAACTGCTGGTACATGGAGAAGAGATGTTAGTCTGACAAAAATGGGAGAATGTTCTATGTATAGTGTGTAGAATGATTGTAAATGAAAAATTTTAGAACTGAAACACATATTGTGTGGGCCAGCCAAGACTGTTAGAGTACATAATTTACGTATGAAGTAATTTAATTTTTGTAAATAAAAACCATTTAAATTATCTTTTGTGTTATGCTTTAGTTTTAAACAACTTAAGATTTTTTTTTTTCAATGTCTATAAGATCATGTCATACCTAACAACATGATTTTGAAAATGTTCCCCCCCCCAAGTTATTTATAGTTTTATAATTCAGACAGTAAATGTGACCATAACCACAGCATTGCTTCTGATTGCTAGGGATTATTTGTTATATTTACTAGCCAGGGAACGGCAAAATATAGTCACCTATTTCGAGTGTGTATCTTGACCAAGGGTTCAACAGTAAGACAGCAGGAGTGGGCTTTAAACTAGTAACCTTCACCCTACATGACAGCAGCCCTAGCCACTAGATTTGCTCCTGCCCCAATCCAAGCAATAACAATAAAATGTAAATAAGAACAATTAATACAGCATGGATACTATTACATTAATAGTGCTGTATTTTTATTAACTATTAAAAAAAGAGAAAAGAAATAGTTTATCCATCTGGTATTGCTGGACACTCTTCATCTCATATTGCTGCAAATTTAAGTTCAAATAAGGTAAAACGTACATGATCAGCTTGAGACATGTGCTGGAAATGACCCCTCGCTCGGATGGGGTAGAATTTTGAAGTCGAAACGTGAAGGCGGCGCACGGGGTCGCACGGAACTGTAAGGAGGAGCTGTGTTCCAAGCCGAGCTGGGGGCTCGGTGTTGACACACATCGTGACCGCGTGCGAGTTCGCTAGAGGGGAACCTTGAAGTTTGTGGTTTGCTGTCGGCAATTGGCGGACTGTTTGATTCTGGCGCGGGCAGCGGGACGCCACTCGGGGCTGCTTTTCACGGTTGACCTCGAACCGCTCTCTCTTTGTCCTGCTGTCGGGGAATGCAGCCCGGCATCCTCAAACACACAAAGCCAGCACGTTACCATCCCGGGCCTGGGGTCCTCTGTCTGCTTTCGACATCTTCCGGCAAAATGACTACAACTGTGTACTCGGGGAAACGTAGAAATTACATATTTCATGGTGTTGTTCGGATGACAGGAGATCCTAGAGTCGTAATGCACACATATAGACGCACACGCGGTATGTGTAATGTTACGCAGTGTAGGTGGATGCTCGGTATCAGAAATGCCGGGAAAGGTCAGCAAGAAGCGGGAGCACACCTGAGTAACGCCTGCGTGCGACAAACTGGACTGAAGAGTGAAATCAAAGCTCTCTTGTGATCCAGATGCCTCAGAGGAGATTCTAGCAAGTGTACTCAAACTTTTGACTCGCACTCATGAAAAAGGCCATCTGAGCCGAGGGCTTCGTTACATTTTGGCAACACGTTCAGTAAATGTTATCTGTAGTATTTTCACCTTCCGTCTCCTTCAGGCTGAACATTTCACGCAATGTGTGTGTGTGTGTGTGTGAGCTCAACGGGTCTTTCAAATAAACGTGTGCAGTGATTTATAGACTGTATATGGTGTGTTTTTTTTCGCCAAACATATCCCATTTAAGATTATACCTTAGTCATTCGTTCTTCAGAAACTGAAATTAGTCTGACAGTTCTCTCTCTCTCTCTCTCTCTCTCTCTCTCTCTCTCTCTCTCTCTCTCTCACACACGCACACGCAGCCAATCAGAGTCACCAGTTAACCTGGAACACGCGTGTTTAGACTGTGGAAGGGAAGGCCATGTGAACACGGAGAGAACATGCAAACTGCACGCAGACTGAGCCACATTCAAACCCGCAGTTGAGGAGCTGTGAGGCACCAGCCCTACACACTGTACCGCAGTAATGCTCTCACTGTGTCAGTTCCCTATTTAAAACACAGTCATACACTTCATATACCATACAAGACTTTAGATTTACACACACATCATCCGAAACCGCTTGTCACAGGCAGGGTCGCGGGGAGCCGGAGCCTAACCTGGCAACACAGGGCGGAGGGGACACACCCAGGACGGGACGCCAGTCCATCGCGAGGCACCCCAAGCGGGACTCGAACCCCGGACCCACCGGAGAGCAGGACCCAGTCAAACCCGCTGCACCACCGCACCCCCCTATAGACTGACCTACTTTACAATATATATAGTTTAGAATACATTCGGCACGCACTGAAGTTCACACACTAATTGTCCACCAGATCGAAGATGCGCGAGGAGCAAATCCATGTACGAACAGGCCAACGGTCCAGGTCTTGATGAGCGGCGAGAGCTGCGGTGTCACCATGTGACCAGCAAGTGGGATGTGATGTGTTGCGATGTGTCAGCGGCCACACTGAGAGCCCCTTCAGCACCCGTCCGCCCCCTTTCAACAGCCCTGACCCTCAAGGGCATCGCCGGCAAAACCGCCCCAGCAAACGACACCGGCACTTCGGAGCGTGCTGCCCACCTGACAGAATGGCTAGGATTCCTGTGGGGCCGGGAGGGGACGGGAGGGGCCCCCGGCAACAGCGACAGGTCCGTTTTAGCACAAACCTCAGGTTAAAGAACGGTTCCCGACAGCCTTCAATTCGGCACAGACACACTTATGTGAAACACACTTAATAAAATATAAAGCCATAATTAGTACAGCACTGGGTCAATCATCCATACATCAGTGGAACACACTCTCTCTGTCACTCACACACTATGGGTGAACCAGAACAGCATGTCTTTGGAGTGTGGGAGGAAACCAGAGCACCCAGTGGAAACCCACACAGACACGGGGAGAACATGCAAACTCCACATAGACTGAGCAGGGATCAAACCCACGCCCTCTCGCACCACCCAGGCGCCGTGAGACAGCAGAGCTACTCGCTGTAGCGCCGTGCTGCCCATTATCACCTCTGCACATCATCACATAATACCTGCCATACCTTTACCCTGTTCGCTGCATTTTTAACAAAGGGGGGCATAACTCACCAGCATGAGCTCAGCTGATCTCCAAGAAATGAACCAACAGAAACAGTAGCATTCATATTACTGAAATTATTAATAGATGAAAAGAAAGCGTTTCTGTTGGGCTACTGGTTTGTTAGGGCGCCACCTGGCGGCGGAGGGGCGCATATCGGGGCAAAAGGTGGTCAAAAGCCAAAATGTTGCCTCCGCTCCAAAACAACTATTGCAAGGAAGCAGTAAAACTGAACTCTCTTAGTTTGGCATTTGCATCACAGCAAATTTCTCAGTTCTTTCAAATTACTACATTGTTTCCATAATCAGCACTTCCAGGGAGGGGGAAGAGTTCTTGCGTGATGGGCAATGCTACAGACATGACACAAATTAACTTGGGTAAGAAAGTGTTCTGATCACCTCTATACATCTAATACTTTAGGTCTGCGAATTGAAATTATTTACATTTATCTGACACTTTTCTTTAAAGCAATTTACAGTGTTAGGTAGGATACTTACAATTATTGATTCATTTATAGAGCCAGGTAATTTTTACTGGAGCTGTTCAGGGTAAGCGCTTTGGCCAAGGGTACTGTAGCCGGAGGTGGGAATCAAACCTGCGCCGTGTAGGTTCAAAGGCAGTAGGGCTAACCACTATGCTGCCAGCTGTCTCATATAATAATAATAATAATAATAATAATAATAATAATAATACAATGCTGGCTAAACATACTAGTAGAATGACTATGAAGTATTCACTCAGCACGTACTGTGTTTCTTCACCAGAGTACACCATCAGGCCTCTGATCGCTGCCAGGTGAGATGTTCTTACCAAAACTACGTCTTGCACTATATTTTTCAGAGGAGTTAAGGGGAAAAAAAAAAAAAACACCTTTTTCCGCTACCTTCTCCCGTCTCCTATCCCAGCAGACCTTCGACAGGCGGAGGTCGCTCTGGAGTTCCTCGCTCTCGTTCCAACCCGAAGCTCCTTCACCGCACCGACCAGTTGGGGTGTTTCGCAGGATGTGATCGACACCTGCGAGGCGAGGTTAGAAACAGCTGCGATGGGCTGCTTGCGGATAAAAACCCTTCGTTCTGTTTATCTAAGCAAATTTATTGCCATGTTTTTGCATTTACTGCTGAGCGGAGGACTTGGGACTTTCCAAAAGTTATGGAGTTAAGCATGTGATGCTTCGGAGAAGTACGGAGCGTGCCTGCAATTTTTTCTATAATGTTCTGAGATTTTTTTTGATAATTGTCAAAGCAAATGAGGGGAAAAAACATTTGTATCTAATTTGTTGCTGTTTGGTTTTGTCATTCGTTGTGCGTCAAGCGCGTGAAGCATTTGGAAAGCATAATTTCGTTTAAAAGTATGGTGCCTGGTGCTGCTCTAATGCGATCGATCAAGGTGCCTCTAAGTGCTCCAGTAAACATCTTCTGGCTGCTGTGATTCTAAGTTGGGCCTACAGGTGGCGTAGTGGTTATTGACGCTGCCTCCAGACCTAAAAGTCACACATTTGAATCCCACTTCCTCCTGTAGTGCCCTTAAGTACTCACCCTAAATTGCCCCAGTAAAATTTACCCAGCTGTAGTAAATCATTGTATGCAGCTTAACATTGTCATATGCTTTGGAAAAACTGATAATAAATGTTATTTGAACATTAAAATAGATCACTATAAGCTGGAGTGGCCAAAAGCGGTGGGCAGTGAAACTAATACTATTCCACTCACGATGCGAAGTTTCCGAAACTTCTACAACTTCCGCAAGAGCAGTACGTATCCGAGTTAATTCTTTTTGTTTTATAACCCAGAACATTTATTACATATAAAATGGGTGTGGGGGCACATTCCCTCTAATACTTGTATTCCAATTAAGTATTACTTTCTTGGCCACCCATCCCTCATAAGTTGTGCCCTTAATCACAGGTGGGTGAAAGTATTACGAGGCACTACACGTTAGTAAAAGGTAAGCCATTCATTCTCTTACGTAAAGCTTATTGAGCACTTGTAGAACGAGCAGCAGGTGGCACAGCGGCTACCGCTCCACTTGCGAGCAAAACACCAGGGCATGAGTACTGGCTGCCACTGTTGCAACCTGAAGCACGTCTCTTACGGTGACACCAAAAAAACCAGCCACCTGTGTAAATAGGTAAATTGGTGTGATGAACTTGCTTTGTGATGTCAGCTAAATGAATAAATGAACACTTGTAGAAAATCTCGTTAGTTTTATTCGATTAATACATGTGAGACACTTCCATCCTAAAATAAGATTAAACAATGAATGCCCTCGGCATTTTACATTTCAGGAGATTTAACAGAATTCTTAGCCGACTTCCTGCGAAAGCTGCCGACGTGCAGCGAGACGGGTGAGCTCAGCGCCACCGCTCCCACGATGACACACTGGCGGTATGGGCACACTGTACCCCTTCTTCCTCAATGCGCTAGCAGAGCAGCGACTCCGCCCTCCCCAAAACATGACAGCAGACAGACAACCCGACTAAACACCCAAGACCATTGGGCCTATTTAATATTCCTCCCATTACAACATGCTTCGCACACTTATAAAACTTATGAATTTACAGCAAACTTAAAAAGGAAACAAACACTTTTTTTTACAAAAGGTAAAATGAAATATTACAAGTTGTCGCAGGTGAAGCCATGTATCCAACAGTATGTTCACGATGTAAGTTGTTAACATTTTATTTTACTCCTTTGGGAAGAAAAAAAAATCCTCATGAAGATCATGGGCACAGTTGAACATATCAAAATTCACAGTTCTCTTCAGCTATAGGGGTGAAAGCACGAAAGGGAGAGGCTAAAGCGCCCATTAGACTCGTAACTCTTCCTGGAATGTCCAAAAGGCTCTGTCGGCGCATGGAGAATTCAGGTGATTGAAACAGAGTCTGTTTAAAAATAACATCTAATCGTCAAATTTTATTTTCTTCCCCTGGGGTTTCGCTCCAAATCCACCACCTCTGCCACCTGTAACAGAAAAGAAGCAGGACATGCAGACAAAGCGATGATCATTCAACAAAGCAAGAACAAACTAACAAAAAAAAAAGTCACTGCACTACAAGAACGCAGCCTTACCTCCAAATCCTCCGCGGCCACCTCCACGGTTTCCACCACGCCCCCCACCTCTGCCAAAACCTCCTCGACCGCCTCTACCTCCCCCACGGCCACCGAATCCGCCTCTGCCGCCACCGCGGTGGCCGCTGTCGCCCTTTGGCTTGGCGTAGTCCAGGGTCACTTTGTTGCCGTCAATCTCGCAGTCCTCCATGGACTCTTTGGCAGCTTTGCAGTCCTCCTCACTGTCAAAGTCTACAAAGCCAAACCTGAAAAGCAGATTGGAGCACGTTAGTCAGCAGGAAACAATGCAACAGCACACTTTACAAATACTAGAGGCAGGGCTAAAGCCACACTCTTAAACCACTAAAATGTCAAATGCAGGTTTAAACGTGTTCCACAAGAGATACTGCCACCATCCACTGACTGGAGGCAACCGAAAGGTCTCGCTGTGGTCTCATCTCCTTCCCGTGCGAATCCATACACTGCCACCGAGTGGACAGAGAGGAGCTCATGAGAAGAGCGAGGTCAGGTGAATCCAACACCCAGGACAACGGATCCCTCCCCATACCCTTTAGATGAGCCCGTGTCCCTGTCTGTGACAATTCTGGCTGCAACAGCTCCTTCAAAGGCGTCTCTCAGCGTCTGGTCTGTAGTGTCCTCTGAGAGGCCTCTTACAAACAGCGTCTTTGTCACACCTGGAGGCAAAACGTCAGCAATTACCCCATATGTCAGGAAAATGTATACCACGCACGTAAAGCACACACACTCACCAGAGCTTCCTCTGCCGCCCTCTGATTTGCCACCGCTGTTCTGACTGAACTCCAGCCGAATTGCCCTGCCCTCAATCTCAGAGTTATTCAAGGACTCCAGGGCTTCCTTCGCATCATCGACACTCTCGAATTCCACAAACGCAAACCTGTAATGCGTTGAGAAAACAAGGATTTCCCCAAGTCAGGCTCGAACGGGGCAACAGTAAGTTCTGGTACTAGATGTGCCGAACAAAGAAAGGACCACGTCACTCACCCCTTCGGCCTTCCATTGTTCTGTGGTATTCTGATGGACACGGCCTTCTCAAACGTGCTCTGGAGCGTATCTTCTGTTGCGCTGTATGCCAGGTTGTTTACCACAAGAGTCTTGGACGCTGATGCCACAGCTGAAAAAAAGAGCAGGGAGCAATGAAGCGTGGCCATACTTCCTGGTGACCATGTGTTAAAACAGGAGGGAGACTAGATCAGTACTTGACTATCGTTTAAATCCACACAAAGCATCAGAGAGCAAAATTTGCATCATCTCTAGTCCAGACAGTTCTAAGAACCAAAAAAGGAACCGTGGTGCCTCCACTGCACCCAAAAAAAGAAACAGGTGAGAAAAAAAAAAAAAAAAAGGGAATAGCAGTGGAAAAACTACCATTCCTTCTGAAAGACTGAAGCAGCCCTTTGTACCTGGGGCCCTGCCTCCCTTCTGACTCTTCTCGCCCGTGAAGTCAACAATGATACAGCGACCCTGGACTTCTGCTCCCTGAGCTTCTTCCAGCATCTTCTCAGCAGCTGCCTCCGTTTTGAACTCTATATATGCAATTCTGCCAAAAGAAAGCGATTATTTAGTATTAATATTAACATGCAGAAAAGGCATTGTGAGGCAACATTAACAATACCCAATGTCTAACTCTCTCACCCTCTGCTGGAGCCATTATTTCCAACCGGTATTCTGATATCTACAGCCTCTGGAAAGACTTCTTTCAGATCATCCTGTGTTGCTGAGAATGACAGGTTCTTCACAAACAAGGTGCGTGCATCTCTCTCTGTGGACACACACAAGACACACATAATAATAAAAAAAAATCACCCGTCTGAAAACCCAGGAAGCCCGTTAGGCTTCTACGTGCTGTTAACTGGTACAACACTTGGGAGACAGAACACATACCTTTCTTGCCCTCCAAAGAAGTCTCTTTGCTTCTGGCTTTGTCCAGTTTGAGCTCCTGACCCATAAATTTCTTGCCATTGAGCTCAAGTGCTTTCTGCAGGTCCTCTTCGGAAGCAAAGTCCACATAACCAAATTTCCTGGGAATGAACAGCAACTCCGCGTGACTCGTTGAAATGCAGAGATACACCTTTGCAACAGTGTAGCCTACTGACTTGTTGCATTCCTCCCATCAATTACATTAATCATTTGGCTCTGTAAATGTGTGCCTGGATAAGTTTCACAGCATGCTTCACAACTTAGACCAACAGTAAGTCGATGATACAAAACTTCCCCACAATTACTGTAATAGCAGGATTAGATGAATATAAGGCAGTCCGTTTAGTTCTAACACTCACTTTGACATTCCAAGTCTAACATCCTGAACTTCGAGGTTCTTCTTGGCGAAGAACTTTGACATTGCCTCCTTGAGTTCGTCAAAGTCCTTTCCTGGGTTCAGATTTCCAACAAACAGACAGAAGCCTGCAGAATCCAACAGTTCCAAATGATTAATCAGGTACACTGACAAAACAAATGTGCCTTAAACATGGGTTATGTATACAGGAATCTGAAAGCCAGTGCATCACTGTGATTCTCAATTTCATACATACCTTCACCCTCTGATTTGGCTTTTTTAGCTGGGGGAGTACCCTTCTTAGATTCAGCCTTCCTCTTCCCAGGAGTTACCACAGGTTCTAAGAAAACATTTTATTTTTGCAGTTTTCCAATAAAGAAGTGAACACAAAGGATGTGAAGAAATTAATCTTACTTTCTTCCCCTTCTCCCTCCTCATCATCGTCGTCATCATCATCATCTTCATCGTCATCATCGTCTTCTTCTGACTCCTCCTTGGCTTTCACCAAGCCAGCTTTCTTTGCCTTGGCGGCAGGAGCAGGTGCTGTGTCCATCTCTTCCTCAGACTCTGCAGGAACACAGACACTTAAGTTCGTCTTATACTTCAAATTTACTCTGATAAGTTAAGACACTTGAAACACATCAGATCTATAAAAGTGACATCAGACTTTCAGAATTAAGTCCCAAATCGATCATCATGTGTGAATTACACAAATGTGAATACCAAACTATAAAGCAGCCAGTTGTGAACAAGACCACGCTTATTTCACACCAAGGACCTTCGGGAAAAGTCACCTTCGTCGTCGTCCTCATCATCGTCATCATCCTCATCCTCCGACTCTTCCTTGGCTGGAGCTGCCTTTGCTGGGGCACCCTTTGCAGCAGGCTTAGTCGGAGCGGCCTTCTTCGGAAGAGGAACTTCTTCCTCGGATTCTAGATGGAAAGAACGCTCGTAAGCAAAAGCTGACGGTCTCACTGAAATCTAAACAGTGAAAAACTAAAATACTCACAAGGATATATTGAAAACAAACTACTGTGTCAAATGACCACCAAGCAATTCAAGAAATGCTAAAACACCAACTTCGTAAAAAAAAGTGCTGTCCAACTGCAAGACACGTTTTAATGACAGGTCAGAAAACAAATTAAAGACAGCTAACATTTAATGTGCTTCCCCTTCCTTTCAGATTTGAAATTCACTATTACTTATGAATTTCGATATTGTTTTTCACATCCAAACTAGTACATAGATTTTAAATTTTTGTGCCTAATTACTACATGTATTAATACCAGTTTAAAACTACAATTTTTAAATGTTGCCCCCACAGAAATGATCACCTCACTTGATTGTTACTGCTCAACCATATGAACATACCATCCTCCTCTTCATCATCGTCGTCGTCATCATCATCATCTTCGTCGTCCGATTCTTCGGCCTTCACAGGAGTTGCTTTTTTGGGCAGCGGTGCAGTCTTTGCAGGGGTAGATTTTCCTTTCTTAGGAGGTGGGGTCTCTTCTTCAGATTCCTCCTCTGAGAAACAGTCCTCAAGTTATTCACTAGAGAGGTTGCGCTAAAACAGCTAACAGACAACACTAAATAATAAAGCAAAGTGCTGTTCATGTGGCACTCCAAGACCAAACAAAACCTGCATTCCAAATCATCTGCATTTTCATTGCAATACTACTACTAGTTTATTTTTATTTACCGAGCAATCCAGCACAAAGCAAACATGTGAACTGAACATATTTGGTACTATTCATTTCATTCCATACCAGAATCATCTTCATCTTCGCTTTCTTCCTTCTTCTTTGCTACTTTCCCATTTTTAGCTGCTTTAGCAGGTTTAGCTGGAGCCGAATTCTTCTTGGAGACTACCTTTGGTGGTGCCTGTAAAAAAAAATGTTAACATCTCAATCACTTCTATTAAAAAAAAAAAAAAAAAAAAAAAAATCCATAATCATCTTAAAGTCAATTAAGGATGCTTTATTCCTCCACGTAAGAACATACCTCCTCATCGCTGTCCTCCTCCTCCTCCTCCTCACTTGACTCCTCTTCCTCCACTTCTTTTGGAGGTGGTGGAGCCTTTTTTTTAGGAACTTGTTGCTTTTTCGCTGCCTGCGTGCACCAAAACACAAGAAGTCAGGTGTCATTAAAAAAAAAAATTAACATCTCTTCTCCACTATTTATGAAAAGGCACACATGGCACGATCTTAGCACGTGGTGTGTCTCAGGATCGTCCCCAGCATTCTGAAGGCTCCTGGTTCAAATCCCTCTCCTACTGTAACAGTAACCTTACCCTGGAACTCACCCTCAATAGACCATCAGATGTTCTAAAATATGCCCGACAGCACTCGTTGCTCAAAGTAAATCACTCGGAGGTTGGTGATTTAACACAAAGGTGCCAAATCATCAATGTTAAAGTAACACGCTGTCCGCACACGTGCGAGCCGCTCAGACCACGTGGGTCGCTGCCCCCACGCTCGCGGGCCCCACGTGCTGCGCGCGAGCCGCGTCGGGGCCTACCGCGCCTGACCGGGCCTTTCTTTCGAGGACATTTTCACGCACAATGTCTTGTTTTCACGGTTAAATTACAGAACGTTCGGTCGGTCACATTAACGATTAAGAGATTTTGTCGCGAAAGGTGTACGACTCGGCCAGCGAGCCTGACGGAGTTATCGAGTGCGGAAGTTAACTTAGTTTGTTAACTGTGTGTGTAATCGATTGATGGCCGCTTAAGAAAACAGCGAGTCCTGAAAAGTGGACTTTGTTTCTTTTTTTATCCAATTTAAAAAAAATAGTATTACCTGATATAAGGAAAGTATTTTAGCAGAGCGAAGAAAAACACAGGAAACGGCTGCGAACACGGACTGGCTGCATGCATGGCCATTTTGAGGAGAGTCCCGAGGAGGTACGAAGGAGGCCAAACATGGCGGATAAAACAGGTCGAGGGAAAACGCAGCAGAGATGGAGGATTCCAGTTTTTTTTCCCCACAGCAGATCAGCAGAGCGAGTACATACAGTTAACGACATTGAAACCCACATTAGGACGTTTCGTGTAAAAGCGTGTCGATCCGCGGACTGACGAAGCAGCACGCTTGCGACAGGCTAAGTGCTACATGCTAACACGTTTTCCCCTGTGCCACATTAACAGGCTGCTGAGGGCAGCGAAGATGTTCTCGTTTTTTTGTCGACGAAAACAGTCGCGTCGGTTCTTACCTTCGCCAGTTTAACCATGTTAGAGCGCGATGTGTCGTCGAAACGAGAGCGACGTCGGATTAAAGACGGTTTAAAGAAGGATCAGTGGTGTCCACGTGGCCCAGCCCACCCTACGCACCACACTACACTGTCGACACAAGAAAGAAAGACTGCCGCGCGCTGTGAGCGAGCAGGGCTTACTTCTTCCACCCGCCCCCCTTCCGTTCGGCGTTCGCTCCGCCCCTCCTACACACCCATCACGTCCAATCGCGCTGTGAATATTTGCATAAACCCTACGCAATGGCATCATGGGAGCGCGCGTGAAGAAACAAACTAGTTCTGAGCTCTGAACTGATATAATGCTGTATGTCTTATAAAATTTTGTACAAACTTTAGAGGCTTCCTACTTATTCTGTAATTGTACATGTTTTACTTCAATTTTAGTTTACCCTCCAGCATACGAGGAGTAGCAGCTCCCGGCCATACAGTTCATAAAGGGATAAATACGGGCGGTGGAAGTTATTGCCCAAAATGGCTGAAGGCAAACAAATGCCGTGTTAATACACTTACTGTTCTGTTGTCTAATTTTCTACGATGCACGTAAACATAAGATAGGCTGTACCTAAGTGAAGCCTGAGCGTGTATTTACACCACGTCGCTCTCTGCCACCACGTGCTGAGTGAGCACGAGGTCTCATTCTCAGCCTTCTTTCTTTTCGCTTAACGCCTGAGTGGAAAACGTGCTCTCTTTGCATTGTCCGCTGCTCCGCACATATGCCCATATCTATAATATAAATTATAGAGATACCAATGTTAAACACGTGTATTCTCAGCATGGTTCCCGGCTGAGGGACACAGCACGAGCTTAGGAACACACGGCGCGGGCCATTTTACGATGCATTTATATAATTCACCAAAAGCCTGTAAATTAATAGCAAACATTACCTTTATATTGTTCTAAAATCTGAAAGTTTAAATTTAAAATTTAAAATAATTTCCTTTACAATACGTTCCTATTGGATAATTTGCATAAATTCAGTCTTCTACACGGTGGGGCATTTTCGCACTTGACATTACTGTACATTTCCGTACGACCACAGCTGTAAGTCAGAATTTGGAGGCGGTGTCGAACACATAAATTTAATTTAACGAGTGTACAAGTATCGAGTATGTTTGCTTTTCTAACGTAAACATATAATGGTGCCAAAGCACGTACAGAAACAGAAAAACGCGCCCGCACCATAAACCGTAACGAGCTGCTTTTACCGAGAAAAACTTTTGACGACGGTGTTGATAAAATCTGTTTCACTTTAAACTCTAGGTGGCGCGAAACTCCACGAATTGGGATCATGTCTAACTGCAACTTCAAAAATTAATACTTTATTGTCTTTGTATGCAATACAATGAAATTTTGTGTGGAAACCCTCAGAAGACCAATGCAGAACTAACGCTTAAACAAACAAACAAATGAACGAACCAGAATTACACCGAAACTTCTGGAGTCCTTAGACCTTAGCAGTATTTGAGGGGAGAAGTGGATGTGGGGGGAGCAATGGAGGCGCCTGGGTTAGAGTTAGGTGACCAGTTCTCTCTGGCTGGACAGGGAGGGTGTGATGGAGGCCACAGCTCTGGGAAAGAAGCTCTTCCTCAGTCTGTTGGTGCGGGATTTTATCGTCCTGAAATATTTTCCAGACTGGACAGGGTCAAACGGGGAGTGACCGGGGTGTGTGGTGTCCTTCATGATGATGGGGTCCACACAAAACCACCCCTTAATTGTAAAATACCACATTTGTTATATAATGAGACCGCAGTAAGGAAGGTCTTATAAGCATTGTATTGTAGCACACATTAAAACTTGCATTACAAATGTCAAGCGCACTGTTTTGTAACGCTAAAATTTAGAATAATCACTAAAAGAACATCGTATTGTATGAGTAGCCTCCTGTACACAATTTAAGACCTCCTTTATTGTTCTTGATGATCTCCATGGTGGCTGAAGTTGTAGTAGAACTGATGCTTCTAACAACCTTCTGTACACACCTGACTTTCCCTTCAGAAAAAACAGTAGCTTCTGTTATTTTTTAATGTAATTAAGAAGGTTTTTTTCTACTTTATACTTCAGCTGAGAGGACAGTGTTTCAAAAGAGGGAGTTTTGTCCTACACTCTTTGATGATACTGCCAGACTTCTTCCTCAGTCGCCTAGCATAGGTAGTGTCCAAGTTGGGGAGCTCCACCCCAACGATGTGCTGGGCTGCCTTCACCATGCGATGCAGAGCCTTTCGCTCGGCGGCTGAACCACACAACGGCGCAGTTAGTCAGTATGATCTCAATGACGGTCCTGTAAAAGTTTAGCATAAGTTTCTGTGAGAACTTCTGGCCCTGTTTCAGCTTCCTGCAGAAGAAGAATCTTTGTTGGGCCTTTTTGACCAGGTGTGAGGTGTTGCAGGTCCATGTCAGCTGCTTTGACACATAGACTCCAAGGAACTTTAGGCTTTCCACGCTTTCCACTACTTCTCCATGTATGTGGAGGGTGAGGTGGTCTATCTCCTTTGTTCTCCTGAAGCCTAGAACCATCTCCTTTGTCTTAGCGGTGTTGACAACCAGGTTGCTGTCCTTAAACCACTCAGCCAGATGTTCCACCTCAAGCCTGCAGGCCACCTCCTCATTGTCTGAAATTAGCCCAGCTATCCTGGTGTCTGCGAATTTAATTATGGAGTTGGAGGTGTGGAGGGGGGTGCAGTCGTGAGTGCAGAGTGTGAAGAACACGGGGCTCAGCACGCATCCCTGTGGGGTTTAGGATGAGGGTGGAGGAGGTGTGGCTACCAATTCTGACTTCGTGTGGTCAGTTTGTGAGGAAGTCCATGACCAATGAACACAGAGAAGAACCTAGGCCCAGGTTCTCCAGTTTGCTGACCAGTTTGTGAGGGATAACAGTGTTAAATGCAGAGCTAAAGTCCATAAATAGCATCCTCACATAACTATTTTGTTCCTCGTAAGTGTGTCAGAGCGGTGTGGAGAGCTGTTGTGATGGCATCCTTTGTGGAGTGGTTTGCCCGGTAGGCAAACTGGTGCTTATCCAGATCAGGTGGGATGATAGTTCTGATGTGTGAAAGCACGAGTTTCTCAAAGCACTTCATGACTATGGATATTAAGGTCCCTGGGCGATAGTCATTCAGACACCTTGCATTTTGGTTTCTTGGGCACTGGAATGATGATGAAGGATGGAGGCATGTTGGAACAGCAGCTTGTTGTAATGAGAGGTTGAATATTTTAGTAAGTATCGCACATGCTTACAGCACCTGGCCGGACACTCCACCTGGGCCTGTTACGTTGCCTACGTTAACTTTCCTCAGGGTGGTCCTCACCTGGTAGTGCTATAGAACCAGTGTCGACTCTCTGGCAGGTGGGTTGATGAGTGGAACAGACCCTCTGCTCTGAGTGTCGAAGTGAGTAAATAACTGGTTCAGAACGTCAGGCAGTTTGGCATCATCCCTGGGCAGCAGACTAGTGATCTTGCGGTCAGTGAGCGTCTTGATGCCGTTCCACACGCCGCGGGGTTTGTTGTTGTCGAATTCATCCTGAATGAGCTGTTTGTACTTGTCTGCTTTCTCGATGCCCCTCTTGAGTTTCCCCCGTGCTTGTTGGTCACCTGACCTGAAAGCCGCATCTCACTCCCCGAGTAACATCATCACAGTGCTGTTTATCCGCACCTTTTGGTTAGGAAACAGCTTTATTGTCCTTTTCTGTGCAAAAGTTTATATATCCTAGAACTGATCTAGCATATTCCTCAAGGTCTGCTACCTCTGTAAACAAATCCCAGTCTGTGTTGTCAACGCAGTCTTGCAGCATTGAGGTAGCTTCCTCAGACCACACTCGTACTGTCCCGATAGCTCGTTTTGTTCAGCAGATCTGCGGTCTGTCAGCTGGAATCAGAGTTAGGGAAATATGGTCTGATGGTCCTCCATGTGGAGATGGGATTGCTATAAATGCTCCTGGGATGTTCGTGCAGATGTGGTCCAGGGCGTCGTTCTCTCTTGTTGGGAAATTCACATTTTTTTGTGAAATTTGGGCATGACCAATTTCTTCGATTAATTTACTGAAGATGTTATTGAGCTGGGTGAATAATTGTCGGTAGGCTACTCAACATTGTAAGTTTCTCTGGAGAAAACTGTGACGTAAATATATAAAACGATTTATACAGTGGGGTTTTTTTGTTTAACTGGCATAATTTCAGAGTAAGTACCTTGCTCATGTGTAGTACAGCAAGAGGTGACATTAAAACCTGCAACCTTCAGGTTTAAAGGCAGCAGCCCTAACCACTACACCACCGGCTGTCCCGGTCATTTATGACTTATCAGGTATTTTTTTAAAATCATAAAATCATAAAATTACTTTCTATTAACGTTTATTTATCTGATGTGCTCATTTAAGGCAACTTACAATGTTAACTAAAAATATGTACGAAGTGTCTTATTTGTGCTTTATTCATACTATTTCTTTTTAAGCCTAGTGTATGCTTTTGATTTCATTTGGGTGTGACAATACCAGTTCACCTCACAGGTAATACAGATAGCGTAACCTTCTTTCCCATCATGTAGTGATGATAGTGAAAAACAAAGGTTTAATTTATTTAGAAAAAAGAGAAAAAAAATGCCTGAATGATTTTTTTTGGTCCTATTTGCATTTCCTGTAGTCTTGTCTTTTTGTTGAATCCACGTAGTGAGGCGCTGTGCGCTTTTCGACCACAAGAGGGCAGTGTTGTCTCATAAATCATAATCTTCATCACCATCATCATCATCATCATCATCAATGTGTTTGAAACCCTATCACAATAATTTTCATTAACTAAAAGTACCAGTTCAGTATGGGTATGTTTAATTATTTCTGAAATATGCAATGTGTGCGTGTATCAACTTTTTTACATTTGAAAAGATTTGTTATTTCCATTATTTAAAATAGAACTTCAGTGTATGAAGCTGAATAACTATTCAAGTTGGGTTCACTAACAGAGAAAAAAGAAATAGAATCCAGACCAAAAAAGCATTTGAATAAACAAAACAAAAACCTTATCCTGTGGTACACTTTTCAGAATTTTTTCAGGACATTTGGTTTCATTGGCCCAGATTACAGTAAGTCTGGTGCAGCTTTCATCTGGTTCTTATAGGGACCACATCAAACTGAAGAACAAACCCTTTCCTTTGGCTGCTTGAAGGGATCTTCACACTTTGTCATGGTCACATGTTACACATCAAATGAGTGGAACATACGGTCATCTTCCTTTTTCGTTGAATTCCTTTTTGCAAAAATTGTTTGTATATAATTAAGATGCTTTTCATGTCTGCGTTCTGCGTGTCTTCCACTCGGTGGGCATTTTCGCACTTTTATCATTATATTTCCATGCCACCAGAGCCGTGCGTTAGAATGTGGAGGCAGTGTCAGAGCAGCTTTGGTTGTTGTGTGTTAAAGCTGACCCAAGAATGTCCCGTGGGTGGCTGCTACTCCTCAGATGTGTGACACTGTCCCAAGATTTCCCTTTGATTGTGGTACACTTGTAAGCCCTTCATGGGTATTTATACCTCACTATATGAGCCATTATTTCAGAAATGTGTACAAGGTCTTTGATCGGATTTGGGTTTCAAAGGAACGTCAGTGTGATTTAGAAATACATGTTCCTTCCTTGGGCAGGGCGGTGGTGTAATGGGGAATCCTGGTGCCTCTCAGCTGCTAGGTTGTGGGTTTGACTCAGGCCCTGCTCTGTCTATGAAGGGTTTGCATATTTTACCAATGTTTCCATGGATTTCCGTGTAAGATCCAAGACATGGACTGGGTACTCTAAATTGCCCTTGTTGCGAGAGAGAAAGGTACTATTTCCAGGGTTTACCCTGCTCAGGGTTGCATGCTCCATAAGGTAAGAAACTTCTAAATCAACTCATTTGCCTTGCTTACATTTACATTTGTTCATTTAGCTGATGCTGTTTTCCAAAGCAACTTACAGTGTGAAGGTGCTTACAATTGTTTACCCATTTGTACAGTTGGGTAATTTTACTGGAGCAATTTATTGTAAGTACCTTCTTCAAGGGTACCACAGCCGGAGGTGGGAATCAAACCAGGGACCCTACTTATTTGGTTTTCTTTAGCTTTACATTTCTCTGAACTATGATGTTTAAGTACAAAAAAACTTTTTGTTAAATCATGACATAATCTGACTGTTTAGTGCATGTATCTTAATTTGTCATTTTTAATAACCTGTACAGTAACTGGAGTCATTGCTGTGAAACTTCTTTGCCTCAGTGCTGCCCCCTGGTGGTCAAAGGGTCCAACAACTAGTGCTGATCAAGGACATTGATTACAATTGTCATTCTTCTTTCATTTGCTTTAATCCAAATCCCCTTACAGTTTTATCGATCTGAACATTTGGGTGATATTATGGATCAGTTTAAGTAAAATTCAGTGTTTAAGGGTGCTTCTCAGCAATGGGTTTAAACTGCAGCTTCAGAAACCTCCCTTTAATCCGAAAGCTATAGTGCTGTTTAAAGAACCATTAGTAACATTTCGTAATCAGAAAGTTGTGTAATAGAAATTATTTCTTGAAGAAAATGTAAATTAAATTTGAATATTCTACTTAATGTCTTTCTACCATAAATTAATGCCTGTTTGCAATGTACGGTGAGGGCCCTTAATGTAAATGCAAGGTTAATGTATCGTATGTACTCTTATTCTAATTCTGTGCTGCAATGAGAAAAACATTGGTGGCCTAAAGGTCATTTAAAGACTCATATTTTATAAAAATGTATTGCACGTTTTTGGTAAAAAAAGCTTGTCTCGTGTGTGCGTTTATGGACACCACGCGTATTAAACTGCATATAAGAGAAACTACATTGAAAATGACATAAGTGTTTTTTTGGGTGTCTCATTGGCATTTGAAAAGTTAGACCGAAAGTCACAGTGGATCTGATCCTGGAAGAAACTTGGAAGAGACTCAAAAGTGCATGTGGAATGTTTCTTTTTTCTAAAACATTTACAGCTTTTAAGACAAAAAAAAAAAAAAAAAGTTACAAACATAATTGACCTGCAGTTTACATCCATTCCAAAATGTTACATAAATAAAACTCAAATTTATAAATATCTCTTCTTATAAACATATAAATAGTTTTTAAACATAAATACATTTATGCAGGAATGAAGTACATGAATGTACAGCAGCAGCGACAATATACAGCTTTGCAGTTTTCCGTTTCTACGCCGCTGTCCGTCGTCAGGCGACGCGTGTTTTCATCATAAGTGTTTTCATAGCGTGGCCACGGTCTTCGGGTGACGCCGATCATGGTGGTCTGTTTGTACACACACTCTGTTTCGCGAGCAAAGACAACGGGTTCCTCATGCGAAGACCAACTAAAGCAAAGTTGTCTAAATCCATTGTCCACCGGAAGCCCTAAAAAAAAATAAGACGGGAAGAATATGAAAATTTTATCATACAGCTGCATCTATAAAAGTGTTTTTGTAATGATGATTCACTCAGTTCACCTTTCTACCATTGTATGCCTAAAAAAAATGTAAAAAAAAAAAAAAAAATAGCTGTCAGACTGTGAATGCCAGAACTGAACCCAGGTAGGAGTTGCCCTACTGATGACACACACTCACACACACCAGACAGTTACTCAGGACCGTTGTCCCGTGGTGTTTCTGACACGCTACCAGAGTGCCAAGTACACGTCACCAATTTTCTGAAACCTCGGTAGTGGTGACACTACTAACTAACTAACCCTAACCCTAACCCACCAGTTCATCTGCTGGGGCCCATAATCACCCTATGAAAAACGTTTGAATTTTAAGAAACATTTTTGGAATTTTTTCCCCTAATATACTCTGAAAAGCATGCAAATAAGGAACAACCTGTTGACGAAGAGGAGAGAAACGTATAAAGGTACCATGTCAATCATCATAATATTTTTCCAGCCTGTATTTGTACCAGTGGGCTCAGCCCTACTGTCATAATCTCATTATTAATAAGCCCCACCTTGGGGGGGCGGCAGTTACTTTATTATACGTTATTCAGTGTACAGCTTAATCAGTGTCAAATATTTGCAGCCTCCTTAAATATTTAAAATATTCAGCAACACAGCTTCGCTGTTTTTGCTATAATTTCACAGGGCAGCAGGTAGCACCTTCTGAGTCAGAGGTTGCAGGTTCAAATCTCACCCCCAGCTGCAGTACCTTGATCAAGGTACCCATCTTCAAGCAGTCCAACAAACGTTACCCCGCTGTAGTATAACATGGGTAAATAACTCTAAGTTGCTTTACAGGGAAGCAGCTGCTACATAAACGTGAATCAGTCTCTTCCTTTCTTTTCTTGGTGCCCTTTAATAAATGGTATTGCAATTAATTCTGATTTGCTCTTTGATTCATTGCTCTGTAGCCGTTGCATTCGAGATACCAGTAATTATTACTTATATTGTGAAGAGTTAATTCAAAAAGGAGTTAAGTGCAAAAATTAATGCTGCATTGTGTTAAATGAAATAAGCAGTGAAGGAGAAGTTTGGGTCCAGCTGACTGTTTCACCTGCTGGACACACTGTCCCCGAAAGCAGAGGTCATTGCGCTCTCACGCACATCGCTGTGGCCCCTAGCCGCTGCTGGACCGCAGGAGGGCCCCTTAAGATGTCTCTACCTTAAGAGAGCAGGTGCTCCAGAAAGTTCCCCCGTGCGAGGGGTGAAACTGCGGTCACGCAGGATCCAGCTGTGCTCACCTCCGTGCGTCCGGCACGTTCTAACAGCCCATGCCGCTGATCGTGCCTATCCTGTCCATCTTGTGTCCGAAGCAGCCGCCGCGGGACGTGGAGCCTCCCTTCTTGGTCCCCACTTTGTGTTTCCGCAAGCCGGGCTGGTCGTTGAGGATGCGGGACCACATGCCCTTGGCGCGTGTGTCCAGGCGCAAGTCCCGCAGCAGGCGTGCTCTTGACCTGATGTTCTCCAGCCTCCTGTCCCGCTCGCCAGATGCCAGGTACTCGGACAGCTCCTCTCCCAGCAGATCCCTAAGAGACTGGACAGGGACATCAGCTCATTGACACCTGTCCTTACCATAGTAGAGTCCTGCATCTTCCTCCTCTCCACCTCTGTCACCATTTACCGAGACAGTCGAGCACAATGTCGCCTTAATCAAAGGTCCCAGGTTCGAATCCCACTGATAAACTCACCCTGAATTGCCAGGGGAAAGTACCCTACTTTATAAATGGGTAAATCAGTGTGCGTCCTGCAACGTCGTAAGTCGCTTTTGTAGAAAAGTGTCACACGAACAAATAATCAACATAAACATATTCGATCCCCTGCTGCGGTACCCTTGAGCAAGGTGCATACCCTGATTTACTCCTTTTAAAAAAAGGAAAAAAAAAAAAAAACCCAGCTTTGTACATGAGTTAATCATTTTAAGTTGCTTAGTGTTCAGAATCTAGCACTGTAAGTCACTTGGCATCAGCTGAATAACAACAGCAATAATAATAATAATAATAATAATAATATTCCATCCCAGACCACAAATACAATAACTCATAAGACCCCCGTGATGCAGCATGTTGGTCTGGGCCGAGGTACAGTTACGCAAATGGAGACGATGTGCGTTTTGGTGAGGTACGTGCGCGCGGAAGAGGTAAAAGTGCCCTTTGTCGCCGACTGCCCCTTGGCCGCCAGTCCTCGGCCACCGCAGCGCGCGCCTTTAAAGAGACAGGTGCTCGTGTGGCCAGTGAAGGCCCTTCAGTGCTCACCTTGACGGTAAAAAAAAAATAACCTGTACCGGTACCGTCACTTTTAAAGTCCGCTTGACGCGCGGGGGCTCTTGAGTTGAGGTGCGTAAAATCACCGGGTTTCCGAGTGTCGGCTGTGCGAGGAGCGCGTCGTGCGCCTCCACCACCGCGGATCGACACGCGGGACAGTGAGTGCCGTGTAAGACCGTGTAAAAACTACTGTGACTGACCCCCCGCAGGGGAACGACTGGGGTCCGGCGGAGCCTTCAGTAAATAATAGTGAATATCGTCGCGCTCAGTCCCGGCACTTTGTGGAGTTTAACACGCGAGATCGCGGCGTGTCAGAGTCAACGTGGGGCGCGTGAAGAAATGAGGAGCCCGTGATCAATAATTTGCCCGATATGTCACCGCCTAAACTAAGGCTCTTCGGGTCTGTGGAATATAACGGGTAACTTACTAAATAATGAATGAATTAATCGATTTTTGAAACTTGGACACGCCGGTTTTGCGGTTCTTCCTGAGTCAGGATTGGGAGTTTGAAGGATTTCCCAGCATCGCATCCCAGGCTGCGTGTTATTCATCATGATATATCGGATCCCCCCGCCTTGTCTTACTATGATTTACTAGTGTGAAATACCACCGGCTACAGCAATTGCCCAGATCCTTCATTCCTTCTGTTGTGATCAAAAGTGTTAATTGATACTCGATCGGGGGAATATGAAAATATGATCAACGGATAGTGGACACACACACACACACACACAGAGAAACAGGCAGACAGGTTGCAGTTCACAGCTGAAAGATGAGTCCGTGGATGTATTCATCATGCAGTAATAACAATCATGATAATAATAATAACAATGATAATAATAATAAAAAAGTCATACCTTCTGCTGTGTCGGAGTTAAACTAGGTTTCGCCTCTATGCTCAAGGAAAGCAAGGTGATCAATACTCCACAAGCCACCAGATGGGAGATATTCATCCTGATCGAGCTGGTTGCGGCTCAGTCCGTCTGCTGCAGGCTCTTCTCCTCCTTCTCTCCTCCGACCCTCCATTCTCTCTTTTATAGCGCGCGCGGCGCCAGTGACGTCATGACCCTCCTACACACACCTTGCCAACTTTTCTTCTCCGTTTCTTCATCACGATGATAATGGTGATGACGATTATTATTATTATTATTATTATTACTATTATTAATATTATTACTGCTGTTATACTACAACAACAACTAATAATAATAATAATAATAATAATAATAATAATAGATGGTTATTTAGCGGGCGCCTTCTTGTCAAAGACGACTTAAAGAGTCAGATAATAATCTTTTCAATGATTTACCCGTTTATACAGCAGCTGTTCAGGGTAAATACCTTCATGGGGGGTACCGCAGCAGGGATGGGGTTTAAACCCACATTTTCAGGTGCTTCAACCACTACGCCCCCTGCTGCTTTGTTTAGTTAGTTGTCCGATGTGTCTTAGTAAATTGTGTACGTGGTTCGGTGTCACGTCCCCAGGAAACAAAAGGATGAAAGTTTACAGTCCTGTAGAGGAATTAAAAGATATTACTGTCAGCTCGGAGCATACATGTTACACTTCTCTGTGTCTATTGAATAACTCAGGTTTTGCTACTGAAAATAGGGCATTTCAGTATTACTTTTATTACTGGTCAACACACTATTGCATTACATTCAATAGGCTAAGGGCAGAATGTTCTAGAGCTTTTCTCACTGCTGATTTACTGAACGAATTTATTGATTCTGTTGTTAAACATGTTCGGAACGTTCAGTTTTTTAGTGGCTCTAGATGAAATTGGTATAGAAGAATTCTGCTGCTTGTAATATGAAATCTATCTGACTGCATTCAAGTAACTGTCTGGGAATGGCAATTCCGTGTCGTTGAGAAAATGCTAAGTTTACTGATTTTTTTTTTAAAATGACAGATTTAGAAAATGGGATCAACATTATCCATGAAATCAATCACTACATAAACAGACAACATGTTACGAAACACTGCCAGCTTGACCATGTTTGTTATTCTTTAAAGATAATTTGATAATCCTGTATTTTATTGAACAAAAAAGATGGCCATACAATATTGTAAAGGCCAAAAGACCTCAGGACTCTACCTGGTGTTAAACTAGACCTTTGCTTCAGGTGATGTGCATAAAACATGAACAGCACATGGCGTAATACTTTTATAAAGGGCATTTGTTTTTGTGTCAAGGCTAGTTGTGCACAGCTGTAGTTTTTTTCTGCGTTTATGATATAACACCTAAAGGACCAACGTGATTTTACATGTATATGTAGTAAATGTTTAAGCAAGTCTCATGAGTCCCACCAATACGTTTGTAGAACTCCATAGAGATCAACTGCAAGTATATTTTTCGGACCCCCAAAGCCTGACAGGTTTTCACGTCCCTCTGATAATATAGTGCACATAATCATAATTAGGTCCAGCTTGGATGAGTATACAGTATGAACGTGTGGTTTTAAGACCAGTTTAAGACTGCTTAAGGGTGGAATGTTAAGAATATTAACACACAAATTAGAGCCTTTATTGAAATGGAAAAAGTCCTTGTTTTCTGCTACAAACGAACGAGCGGCTGAAAGGGAGAGCGTTCCTCGAAGGGGAGAACCGTTCGCTTCGGAACGCCAAGTGGCAGTGTTTACTGCGGTGAAATACCAGCGGAGTGGAGAACTGGACCAGATGTGGCTCTGTCACTGGAGGCTGAAGGACATAAACTGTGTCTCCAGTGCAGCACTTGTGTTTTAGGTTATCCCTCAAGTTGTCTTACTTCATTTTATAACGCAAGAAAATTCAGTTGTACTGGATATAAATATTTCAACAGAAATGGTTGGCTGGTTTAGCACACGCCCCCCCCCCCCCCCAAAGTTAATCACTTTCACACTCTTTGATACATTAATTAGCTGTATAACTCATGTTTGACCCACATTATAAGTTACAGGCAGCCGACTATTGAGTAGCTCACTATAATAAAAATCAAAGTTCCCTGCCATCAAACCCCCGGGTTCAGAAGATTTTTGCTGTGGTGTTCACTCTGTGCAAATGGACAAGGTTGAACTGTGCATTGGCTCTAGGAATACCAAGGACTTTTGAATACCTGTGGACATGATGAAGTAATTTTCAGTGCACTGCAATGATAAAATACAGTATTTATTATAGTTCAAGCATGCTTCCTTGGCTGATGTCTCAAAGTGTCAGTGTCCACTTGTTGCCCGCTGTCACAGCGTAAACCTGACGTCTCATGTTAAGTATCGTGACGGGAAAAACCAGTTTCAAATCACACCCGGCGCCATCTGAACGCTGCATAATCTTTTAAGTCAACACTTATAGTTAAAATTTACGGAAATGCCGAAGCTGAAGGTTTCAGTCAGGGCCATGGATTGTCATGAAGAAGAACACTGTGGTGGTGGAAATAGATTCATACGAATTCAGACATATGTGAACCACTGCAGGAATGTGTAAGAGGTAGTCAAACAGCTTCTTGTAGGAAAAAAGGTTTTATTCCCACTTACACCAAAAAAGAACAATTCTTTGTCAACTGGTTATCAATAAAGATGACCTGTTTTTGGTTTTCGGCATATTTCCGAATATTTTTGAATTAAGATATTAATATTAAGGTTGCTGTTTTATATACTTCTGCACTCTTGCTTCTAATTAAGAGCACTCATATTAGGAGATCTCACCTTTAAACTCACAACACAAAACAAGCCATCAGAAGCTCATTAGGAGAACAGAAAGTTAATAATACGAGCCTTAGTAACGTTCAGCACCACGCAATTTAAATGGACCGCACACAGCATGGCTTCTCCAGCACATCTTACTTATTTTCTAGTTATGTGCCTTTTTCCAAGCATCTCTCAGAAATCTTAATTTTTTTTAACCATAGTGCTCACAACAGTGGCTCCTAATGGCAAAAAAGAAAAAAAAAACTTAAAAAAGATCCTGAGATGACCGAAAAGGCAAAATAAAGCTTTATCCATCAGTTTAGGCTGAAGGGATAAAACTTCACTAATCTTGAAAGAGAAATACATCATGAAAGACTTTGTGTGATTTAATTTACTGTTCATTTTCACAAACAGCTCAGCCGAAAGGTATTATAAACGACTATGAGAATTTCCTTATTGGACACTATTCTCTTATTCCGGACCTGGTTTTGAATGTCATTTTCTCAGTTTTTAAAATGTGAATTTTAAATGCAACTTATATTACATTCACTCATTTAGCTGATGCTTTTCTCTAAAAGCAACTTAAAATGTTAAGGTGCTTACAATTATTTACCCATTTATACAGCCGGGTACTTTTATTGGAACAATTTAAGGTAAGTACCTCGTTCAAGGGTACGACAGCCAGAGGACGATTCAAACCTGCAACCTTTGGGTTCAAGGACAGCAGCACTAACCATTTTGCTACCAGCTAACCCTGCTTTAAGAGCTTGGACTATAGATAGTTTATATTAATAGCAATTAAGGAATTCCTTTTTGAGAATTCACCGTACAAGTAGATTTTCAGGAAAAAATGATCCTTGTACAAGTAAAACCTATACCGTTACGCACTTAATGCAAAAAGCTGAAAGTTTAAGTGGACAAAGATAAAAATATTTTTTCACTCTTTTTATGGCCTACGACATAAACTTTTGAGGATCCTGTTCCAGTTAACTGGTTTTTGAGTTCTGAATGCCACATATTATAATATTATAATCCCAGCTGATCGCAGTTGATTCACTGTGAAGTCTGTATTATTCCTGTCCCTTTCCTGTACTGTAAGTAAATCATCATTAAAGGCAGAACAGATCTTCCAGTGTTCTGCTGTACTGTTGTCGTGACAACAAAGAGTTTGAGGAGAGTTCTCTTCGAAATCTAGAATCCGTTTACAGCACTGGGTGGAAAACGATTTGACGATATGCTTTTTTTTTTCCCCAGACACTGTGCGTTGTTCACATCTATCGCAACGACAGATTTCGTTAGAAAAGAGCGGCGTGATCAGAAGTCAAAACTGAGAAATGCCGTGAGTTGATGGAGTGCAGAGATGTTAGGCTCAGCAACCTCAGCATTGTTCTCAGTGACAGCAGAAGACACAGAAAAGCAATCACAACTCTCCGTGTTTGCTCTGCGATGGCTTGGGTTACTGCTGCATGCCCTGTGCTTCAGGGATAGGCTTCTGACCACCGCGACCCCCTCACCACTTTACATCTGTGACCATTAACGTTCACATTCATTCTAATCATTAAATGCCTTTATGGGAGAATTTAGTGTTGCGGTGTCACCTTGGTAATGCTTTGATATTCAGCACTTTGTCAACGATCATCTTATCGCGTACAAAAGGGGCAGTGTCACTTATGTCTGTCATTCCAAATACACTATATGTTTCCGTATTATTTGTTTGTATTTGGTCAATAAATAATAGGCTTGTAAAGGGAATGTCGAGACAAAGGAAAGCCTTGCTATTTTCAGTGAGGGCCACATACAGTACATATTTTAGAGAGTATCTGAATTGGATATCATTGATACTCTGGTAAAGTTTTATGCAGCTACATCGGTGCACGCGGTGAAAGTACTTAAGAGTCACACCTCCGCAACTATGTCTCTTTCTCCTGATGTAATGCACGAACAGTATTTTCTATGAGATGCACTTCGCTTTGGAGAAAAGCGTCTGCTAAATTAATAAATGTAAATATAACCTGGTAATACACAGTTACCTAATTATTGATCAGGTGAGTAAATATTTTCGGCATTGTTGGAGGGAAATTAAAACAGATAAATAATGATGTTCTTTTTTTGGACACCTAAATCGCATCTGCATAGTGGGAGAAACACTTGGACATTTTGCATATTGCATTCCAGCTGTACACATCAGAAGAGTTTGGTTTAATCGTAAACAGATTTCGAACAGGTACTGTAAGTGGGGAAAGTTTCACAGGAATATGTGCATGGAAACAAAGGCAGCTGGCAATAATGGGGGAATTAACAATCCAACGGGGTCAGGGTTTCGAGTGAAAAACAACAGCGATGTTCTCACGAGGGTACATGGTGCCGCTTTGCTGGTGCCGAATGTGGGCACACATACACACAAACACACGCTACACTACCGCAAACACCACCTAGCCACATGCATGCAGGAAAATCTTTAATTTATCACAAGCCAAAGACACATTCTTTTTACACCACAAGTGTGGGATATTTTTTAATTTTCTTTTTGCCCATATATAACGATATTACAAATTTTTCCCAGTGACATCATAAAACATATTAAAAGCATTCTGAAACTCTGACCTCAAAATGTTATGTGCATAATTTTTTTATAAGCTTTGTAGCCTTCATGTGGTGGAAAATCAGTGAAACCTAACGGGATGGTGAGTGGATGTTACCAACAGAGGAGCTGCTTGCCCATCCTAACCAGGGTAATGTACCCCTGCCACTAGAGTTTAGCAAAAGAAAAACTATAAGTTTGTTACAGTACTATAATAACTGTTGTATTACTCTGGGATTTTAATCCATATTATAGTAAAATATTTCACACATGGCACAAGCCAGCATTCGGTTGTTCAGACTGAGGAATGGAGCGCTGATGTAAGAGGTCAAGCAAGTTATTTTCAAGGCTGCTTAATGGTAAGGAAAGTTGTTTTGTTCCACATAACATTAGGAAATGTCCGTTGATCAGGAAGCCTGTGAATATTACTACATTTATAAACAGGATGCTGATCATCACTAATAGTTATTACAATCAAATTTAAGCCTCACATTATATTGAAAAACAATAGCAGTAATATAGATGAGTTGACATGAAACAATATGGAGAAAGATGAAAATATCTCAAAATTAAACAAATTATGTTTTTATTTTCAGCAAAATTGACTTGCTTTAGTCACTTTAATTTTTGCTTCATATCTGTATCATCATGCTGCGCACAGGAATCCAGGGACAGGCAACGGTTGTTGGATCTTTGTTTGTCGTTCGAGGGGCGTACGCTGAAACCAGAGCCAGGAGGGTGAAAGCAAAGGTCGAGTAGCTGGGTAAGGAGTCGGGCAGCCTCTTTATAACCTGTCTTCTGGACTGGATGCAGGTGTGTTTGTTGGGCACACTTTACGACACGGTGAACTGGAACTGTGTGAAGAGCCCATCGGGCCTGGCGAGGGTTAAGCCTGCGTGCAGACTGGAGGTACTCAAGGTTGCGGTGATTGGTCAGTACTAGGAAGGGATGCGTGGCCCCCTCCAGCCAGTGCCGCCATTCTTCCAGAGTCAATTTGATGGACAGCAACTCCCTGTTTCCAATATCGTAGTTCTCCTCGGCTGGGGAGAGCTTGCACGAGAAGTAGGCACAGTGATGGAGGTTGGGAGGGGTCACCCTGCTTCTGAGACAACACAGTCTCGACCCCCACTACGGAAGCGTCCACCTCCACCACGAAGGGTAAATTGTGGCCTGGGTGCTGGAGGTTGATGTAAGCTAGTCTTTGAGCTCCCTGAAGGCGTGTTGGGCTTCTCTGGTCCATGCCAGGTGAGCCCCCTTACCTGCGGGAGGGGGCTGCGATGGAGCTGAACCCCCTGATGAACCGCTGGTAGAAGTCTGTGAAGCCCAGGAACCACTACAGGGCCTTCACATTTTTTGGGCTCAGCCACTCCAACACAGCCTGAACCTTCGTGGAATCCATGGTTACGTCTTCCCTGCTCAGGATATATCGGAGGAAGGACACCTGTGGCTGGTGAAAGAAGTATTTTTCCCCCTTAACATAGAGGTGGTTTTGGAGGAGCCGTTTCAGTACTGCCCTTACCTGCCGCACGTGCTGTTCCCAGGTATGAGAGAAAATAAGGGTGTCATCTAGATAAACTAGGACATAGTCATTGACTAGGTCGCCGAGGACACTATTTACAAAACCCTGAAACACAGAGTGCACTTGACAAGCTGAACGGCATAACGAGGTATTCGTAATGGCCCAGGGTGGTGCTAAATGCCGTCTTCCATTCATCTCTCTCACGGATCCGGGTCAGGTTGTATGCACTCGGGAGGTCGAGCTTGGTAAAAACTGTCCGACCATTCACCCGTCGTAGAGTGGCTGCGATCGGGGTAAAGGATGGGGGTACCTGACTGTGACGGCATTCAACCCCTGGTAGTCTATGCAGGGGCGCAAGCCCCTGTCCTTTTTGTCAATTGAGAAAACCTGCCGAGGACGGAGACGTGGAGGGCCGGATGATGCCTACGTTGATGATGCCTCCGTGATGTAGGCCCTCATGACCTTCTGTTTGAAGAGAGAGAATACACCCGACCAAAAGGCGGCAAGGCACCGGGTAGGAGGTCTGTGGTACAATCCCATAGCCAGCGAGGGGGAAGGGCCACCACCCAGGCTTTGCTGAACACATCACTGAGGTTGTGATACTCAGGGGCAATCTCCACTGGTTGTGCTCCTTCTGGGCTCTCTACGGAGGGGGCTCAACAGGGGAGGTGCAGACAAGACTGTGCACATTGTGCACCCCAAGAGACCAATTCTCCGGTGCTCCGTCAGAACACCGGGTCATGCCAGACTAATCAGGTGGAAGCCCAAGATGACAGGAGTGTCGGGGGATCTGATTAGAATGAACTCAAGCTCCTCTTGAGGACATGCCCTGACCATCAGGCGCAGTGCCTTGATGCACGATTCCACCACTCCGGTTCCCAGTGGCTGCCTGTCCAGCGCACTGATCTGTAATGTGATGTCACAGTCCCGCTCGGGGACATCATTAGCCTTAGCGCATCCGGCATCCATAAAACACCCAGTTGCCCCAGAATTCACCAATGCACGTGTACACAGCTGGTTCCCCTCCCAGGCTATGACCACCAACACGGTTAGCTGTGAGTCGGACTGATGGGGCGTACTAACCTTGAGGTCCTGGTGGGCATCACGGCGGGGGACGAACCGTGTAGGAGGTGCAGAAGTGCACAAGGACGCCATAGAAGCGGCACAGCCTATCCTGGAACCGGCACCGTCTCTCCTCGGGGGTCAGCTGGCCGTGTTCAATCTGTATTGGGTCCGGGCTTTCCCCCAAGAGTTCGAGGACTGGCGTCCACTCCCTGGCCAGGTTATTGATGGTAATTGTGGTCTCCACAAAGCGGTCGACAAGAGAACAGTCGGGGATAGGCAAGGGTCATTGAATCTTTGTTCGAGGGGGGTACGTGGAAGCCATAGTCAGGAGGGCGAAAGGAAAGGTCGAGTAGCCAGGTAAGAAGTACACCGGAACAGGGAGGTAAACAGGGTGAGGACTGTGGAGCAATCACAAACAAAGCGCTGCGGTTTCTCAGAGAAGGTTCAGTGATCTGGAGTGGAGCATCCAGGCAGCCTCTCTATACCCTGTTTCCTGGATTGGATGCACGTGCAGTTGCTGGGCATGCGTTTGGGGGTGTGACATCTATCTATCTATCTATCTATCTATCTATCTATCTATCTATCTATCTATCTATCTATCTATCTATCTATCTGTTTTATTCATATTTAAATATTACTATCAATACCCATCATAAAAGTTGAACTATAATGAATTAGTACTTGAACAAGTAACACCACTGCTGACATTTGCATTTGCAATAAATGAATGGGAAGAGCAGAGTAGCCTGGTTTTATCTTCTGTGGTTTGTTTTTGGATCTTAACTGGTATAACTGGTAATATCCCTTACACATTATAAATAGCCCTTGTTACTATACCAGTGTACAGTGAGTGCACGGTCACATTGCAGGAAATAATAAGTGCTGATCCAGCGCATTTGCGCTATTGAATGTTACTATTTCCATTCCAGGTAATCATTTTATAATTATTATAAAAGCATTAATCAGTTACTCTCCCAGGACTTAAATCGGCAAGCTACAGACCAGAAGTGCAGTTTCCTTTCCAGTGACCTACCTGCTGTGCTGTGCATGTGTGCTCAAAATCCCAAACTGCTGTGTGCTTTGCAGTTCTCACACCACTACCACAAATTATTGGTTTTTGCAAAGTTTTTATACTTTGGTTTGGTATTTAGCCTTGCTTCCCTTTTTTGTTATGCTCTTAAATAGATGTTTTAAAAGTCTGGGTGGCACAAGCTCATATAAAACAGGAATCCAATGTGGTATA
Organism: Scleropages formosus; assembly: GCF_900964775.1. NCBI lineage: Eukaryota > Metazoa > Chordata > Actinopteri > Osteoglossiformes > Osteoglossidae > Scleropages > Scleropages formosus. Next base: position 23,503,216 of record NC_041813.1, read on the forward strand.
AGGAGGAGAAGACTCATGTAAGGGGTCAACCAGGTTATTCTGATCGCTCATGATGGTAATGAAACTGATGTCCGAAATAACATTAAATAAATTACCCCTGGCCAGTTGTGGTGTGGAAGGGAACTAAGGATGACAATAACTCAAGATTTACAAAAGATATCTAATCTCATAAAAAGGCAGACCTTATTGCTTATTAATGAATTGCTTTGCAGATCATGTTTCTCTGATATTTTGTGCACAGCTTCTTGGTTTCTATAGATATGCCTCACTCAGATCTTCTGTAGCAGGGCCACTTTTGGGAATAATCTTGATGGAAGATGGTAAATCATAGTATCACTAAAGCGATGAAGATGGGCCTGCGACATTTCCGAACGAGAACGACACTTAACAAGTCACAGTACTGAGCTTAGCAGGTTTGCATTTAACCAAACTGAGCTAGCATGACCATATTAACAGTCTTTACAATTTTTCAGGGCACGAACTAAAAAAAAACAATTATAGGTAAATATGCACTGAAACACGAATTGTTCTTTAAGCCGATTGCAAAGAGCAAACAGGAAAAACATGAAAATTCACATAGAGACTGTGTTTTCTCAGTTTAAATGGTCTGTAAATCCATGAAATGTTTGTCGTAATGTCTGAGAAGTGCTACTTTTATTAAATGATGTAACAGCTCACATCTTTCTAAACTAGAAATCCAGAGCTACATGTCTCTGTGAGCTATTTTAACCCAGTTTTGATCCTAAGACAACAGTGACTAGGAACGCATGTCATAAATGGAATTCAAAAGGTTAATTGCAATTCCTCAGTTATTACAACACTTTTATTGCCACTGAGCTGATTTTTTTTTCATGTCTATATTAAATCCCTAAATTTAACGATGAGAAGCAAGTGTGACATGCTTTTTTTGACATTGTATTTCATTGTTAATTGTATAATGAGAAACAGAATGAGGAAATAAACACAGGATTGCAAAAGAGTTACTGCGACGATTACAACCTCTTCTTCCATAACATTAATTTATCCATCTTCTTAGCACATCAGCAATGAAATTAAAAATCACGTAACTTTGACGTTCCCCAGATTTAAAGTTCAATTGAATTAGGTTGTATGGACAGCGATTATTATTGTTGAAAATAATTCTCACATATAAATCTTACATACAAGCATTTCAGAGACACCCTGACATTCTTCACTTTTGCACTGAGGGAGTAGAAGTAAATTGCTTTATGCATATTTATTTTGTGTCATGTATTACCGCAGGTTAGTTAAGACATATTATCCTGAGATGACAAAATCACATGCTCGATGCTATAATGGAGGAGAGCAGCACACACAAGAACACACAAGCACACCGTGTGGTTGAGACAGTGCCTTGGAAGTGTTTGTCTTGCTATAGTTGTCATATGCTTTAATGCCCCTGAAAGGTGTTTATAATGCCTCTGGCTACTAAAAGCAAACAAAAGGGACATAAAAGGAATATAAAAAAGTGACAATGGGAAGAAAGGGCAAAGTATGTCATAGACAAAACAGTTTAAATGTATTCTCTGCAATTTCTGTACATGTTTTTGTGCAATTTATAGTACGCATTTTCTGTGATATGAGTTGCGCATATTTCAAAGCTCCGCTGCGCTCACTGTAAGCATCGGAAAAGTAACCTGAACGGAAATGGGGAAGCAAAGTACTTTCATATAGGAAAAAAGACATAAAATGCATTCCGAGGTGCAGCCGTGTGCCCTCTGTGACTCCTACTGACAAGTGAAAGGGAAGAATGAATCAGTAATGGTACAAAACGAACATTCAGTTGTTCAGTTGTTCTTTTTTCAGCGTTGGCCAAATTTATTGTTCTGTAGCTTAAAGTTCACTTTGCATCTGCTAACATATTAGTCCTACGTTTTTAAAATATAAATCACAGCATGTAGTTAATGGAATGGAATCACTTTCTCCAGATCTCAGAAATATCAATAAATCAAAAAGCCAAATGTTTTAAACAAATTGGGTTACATATTAGCAGTGTGCTTTTAACATCTGTCCCCTCCTCTGGATTTTAATATCGAGAACTCTGGTTACTAGGCTGTTTTGGAAAGTATCTTAGGACGTCTGCTAATTTTAGAATCCTTTACGTAAGGTAACAATTTACATTCCAAAAGTAGTATATCTGAATCCTGCTCCGAGTATCTGAAACACAGTGTGCCGCTGGAATAAGTCTGTTGGACCCAGTGAGCAATCTAAATGTGGTTAAACCATTTTGACGGTGTAATATAAATACTGTGTGCAGTTACGCATGTCATTGATCGTTACTTGAAGACATTCAAACTTTTCTCGCAGGGACCACTGTAAATTAGCTCCAGAAAGGGTCATGGAGTATTCCTGTCTTTCTTTCAGCATCTTGTAAAGATTTCACGGGTTGAAAATGAAACAGAGCAAAGATGGCACACATTAATATAGGGGCTGTAGAGGGTCCTCTCGGCCACTTTCTCCAGGATGTGCTTTTCGATCAGATTCAGAATGGATCCTTGCAAATGGATCTTTGGATCATTGGGGAGAGGGCATGGTTAAGCTCCTGCTTTCCAAGTGATTTGTGAAGGGTGATTGTCAACATTTGTCAGGGTTTGTTGCAGAAAATTGCCATGATTGCTTAATATTTGAACAAACCCAAGTCTACCATTACATTGCTCCTTAGTACATAGTTTGTATACATTTACATTTATTCATTTAGAGGCTTGCAGTGTTAATCTACCTACAATTACCCATTTTTACAGCTGGGTAGTTTTTACTGGAGCAACATAGGGTCCAGAGGCAGTAACTCCAACCACTACGCTACCAGCTGTATATCATGTATGTATATCATGTATATAATGTGCTACGGTGTATAACGTGTTTGATAACTGGTGCGTTTTGGGACTGGGGCAAGGAGCAGGAAGAGGCTTACTCAGCACCTACGCTCATCTCACAAGCCCTGGCTTCACTAATTTGCCCAGCTAATCTGAAATTTGTGGTTAACTCCATTGGGTTTGGTCATTCTGCTCTGCTCTTCTATTCAAGACTCTGCTGTCCAGACCAAGTCATGTTCAACATTAAATTAGCTTAGTTCATGACCTTAATGTTCTTTTGTGGGAGTTTAAAATCCTGCTCTCTTTATGTCATGGAAAAGAAGGCGATTGAAAAAAAAAAAAAAATCATCCAATATGCAATATATCTCCTTGTTTTTGTCCTGTATCTTTGCATATGGTTGGTAATATTTAGCCCTATTTGATACTGATCCAAACTGTACTCTTCAGGCTGGGTGGTGCTGCTGTATTTTCAGAACTTTCACATAACATCTCAGTTTTCTGGGATTTTAAACAAAACATATTATTTCTTATCAGACATGTAACCCCTGAAAAACTAATGAGAAACAGTTGATTTTCTGCACAATTGCTACCTGGTTAGTGAAGAAGGGTTTTTGCCTTCAAATTTCTATTTCTATTTCTACTGTCTGGAAATCTGAAGTAATTTCTACCTGATGTGCTCCAGAGAGGTCGTCTTCAATGTGTGCACTTACTCTCAGTTTGTGTATGTTGTAATTAAACTGAAATGCACTGAGTTTGGTGCTATATTATAGCATAAACATATACTATAAAGTAAAATGCAATATTTTCCAACATTCATGTTTCTTTTATCATATTGTTCCACTGCTTTTCTTTTGGGCTACTAATACTTGCATCTTTCCTGTGGTTCTAACCCCTGCCTTCTGCATTTGGTATCTATAACTCATTTTGCTAGTGAATTTATAGTTGCCTATAACCACTGCAGCCTTTGTTGTGAAGGTTGTTTTGCAGGGACCGCATGGACATTTTGATGAAAAGCATATTGTTTTACAGGGAATCTGAATGTACTTGTGCAGAGGCTCTGCTGCCTTAACCCCATTTTACAGTAGGAAGGACTGAAGCTTCTGGAGGTTAACCGCTTTGCTGGGATGACCAGTTAAATAGTGGCTGACTTGGGAAGCTATTCAAACCCTGCATCTCCTGGCTGCTTCCACAGCAGGAGCACCAAGAGACTTCCCATGGAAAAGTAGTTAAAGTAGCCTGGGCAGTGATGATGAACAAGTTTCCATCAGGTTTCCTCAGTGAGATGGTAGTTTTCATGTAGTCCTGTAAACAGTACAAAAAGTCAGGAGTCCAATCACACAGGTCACGGGAGATGGCTCCTTCACCTGCACTTTCCGTGTCAGCAACATTTCATCATTTTAAAATTGCGTGGCTTCTGTACAGTGTACCTTGTTACTGTGTTGAGTCTCAGTTGCCATGCTAGCTAATTTTTCCAATCTTTCTCCTTGGCAGCCATTCTCAAAAGCGTCTTCAAGATGATTATGCTGGACCATGCAGGAGAAAGGAGGTCTTACCATTCACATAATAGCTGGGGATCGTGGGTTCGTGTCGCACCTGGGTTGTAGCATCAGACTCTAGGGGCAGCCCCTGGCATTATGGTTAGAGTTGCAGCCTTGCACTCAGAGGGCACAAGTTTAAATTGCACAGCTTTGCTCTAGGTACTCACACCATTAGAAATTACGGTGATGCATATCAGTGGGCCAAACAATAAGCTGTCTTGAAGAAAACCACCAGACAAACAACAATATCAAGTTGTTAATGCATTAGCTTTTTTCACTTCATTTTCGCTGTAGTATTTGTAAAAGAAGAAGGAAAAAGCTGTAAAAAAAATCAAGTTTGCATAACTATTAAGGAGCACACATACAAAATATTAATAAAGATCCTACTATGGTTAATATCTTGAAATTGCGGTATGTTCTTTATACCAATAAAGAAGCACATAATTCTTACATAAAGCACATTTTGGTTAATATTTTATGACACACCTTACGTCTTTTTTAGTGCGAAAAGTGAGTGAGAAAAATGAATTATATACAATATTTCCCGAGTCCACTATATACATGTATATATTTTTAAAACAAGGGAAAATGATATTCATGGACAAACAACAGTGAGTGAGTGCTTCACTGGGACAGATCTGCTCTTTCACGATATACAACTAAAAACCTATTCTTGGCTTAATGAGGCACTTTCAAAATTTAGAATTTGTTGGTTTATTTCTGCCATTAATTATTATACTGATCAGAGTCTAATTTTGGTGCAGATGGTAGCCACAAAACATGATTGTGTTTGTAATTTGTGAACACACCTAAGTATCTCCCCAATGGCAGGAAAGCTAAAAAGCTAAATGTGAGCTATCCTTTTCATATTCCCTCCAGTTTGTAGTTTCAACAGTACTATTGTTCTTTTCAAGAATTAATAATTTTTCAGCAAAAATAAATACCATAAAGCTTCACTTTGGGAAACAGTCAGGGCACTATTAGACTTTTTGAGCTAATATTGATAATATTAACCCCCTTATTTTTTATTTTTTAAGCGACCTTTCTAAATCAATGAGCTCATTTCACGGTCAGGTATGACATCCTTGTAAGATCACTTTATGACGGAATCAATCTGGAAAGCAGTGTGATGCAACGAGCAGATGGATACAGACTCAAGGGCGTGTCTAAAAGGGTGGCACGGCCTGGCACCGCCTCCCAGAAATCCGATTGGTCAATCTCGTGCCTCCCAACCGGCATTGGGCTAGAGTACTGTCAATCTAGAAATGCCCAACACCATTGGATCAGAGCGCTGTCAATAACTGCATGATTTGCGATGCGGAATCACAGTACCGCGTTCATCAGGAGGAGAGAGACACGACTGAAGCACAGACCGCGTTTCTGTTAGCGGTATCAACGCATACAGTTATATATTTTAAAATATGTGGACTGACTGGGGCGTTGTCGTTCGCAGAGGTGAACTCCAGGTAACAGCAACAGTGGTGAATGATGTAGCCCACCGACGGCGGAAGGCTACTGAAGCCTCCAGTAAAGAGGATCCATGCTGCAGCTCCCCAAAGTCCCATATTACATAGCTAGTTTAGTTAGCTTAGCTAACGTAACTTCGGCACACTAGTGAATAGCTATTACTTATTCGGCAGCGGTGCACGACCAAATAAACAGAAAATAGACAAATATTAAAGTCTTTATCTGTAATATTGATTGATTATATATATTATATATATAAATTATTATAATACATTTATATATATTTCTGGTCGAATTTTCTGATTTCCCTCTTCATGCCATGGCTGCATGGCTGCATGCGTGGGGGCCCCCTCTGAGTGAGTCTGGTTCTTGGTCCCCAGGCCAGGCTGTGCCACCTCATTTTAAAAATCACGGAATCGCCCCTGTACATATTAGAGACACTCAATTCAATTCAATTCAGTTAATTTTTGTAGAGCGCTCTTCTCACGCAGTGACACAGAGCGCTTTAACACAGGCATAAGGGAAGAAAAACAAAGACAGCTGACTACCACTGTCGTAATATAATACATTTATAGGGCTGTAAGTATGCCTACTGGCTACTGAGGAAAGGAACGAAAGCTCCCAACTGAAAATCGAGGGAGAAAAAAACTTCTGGGGGTCCAAGGGCCAGTGGCTGCCCACCCCTCCTGGGCATTCTAGATTAAGTAACAGTTCTAAGTCGGTTTCCAAGTAATAATGATATTGTTGCTATACGGTAGGTTGAATCCCCAGCTCAGCATGATGTGTCTCGTCCATCATGGCAGTTGGTCATCATCTTCAGCCAGCGTGGGATGCATCTGTGACCGCTGGCCCGTCTCCTCAAGTCTCATGTAGGGAGACAATGCTTAACAAGAAGAAAGAACAGTTAGAAATTTGTAAGTTAAACAAGTCAGTTTAACATGCATTGCTTTTCGAGGTGGAATGCCTGAGTGAGCATGTAAATCTTTAGTCTGGATTTGAAGACAGAGACAGATGGGGCATTTCTCACAGTAACCAGTAGACTATTCCACAGTTTAGGTGCTCTGTAACTAAAGGCACAACCTCCTACTGAGGTCTTCTTGATCACAGGTACTTTAAGGTCACGTGCATCCAATGAATGAAGATATCGTCCTGGGATATAAGAATCAATAATCTCACAAAGGTAAACCGGAGCAATGCCATGTATGCCTCATAGGTCAAAAGTAGGATTTTATAATCAACTCTAAATAATATAATCACTCTAAATGCGACCGGGAGCCAATGCCACGATTTAAGTACCGGTGTTAAATGGTCATACTTTCTAGTTCTAGTGACAATTCTCACAGCAGCATTTTGTACCAACTGTAGCCTGGATACAGTCTGGTATGGACAACAGGATAATAAAGCATTAGAGTAGCCCAGCCTGCTTGAAACAAAAGCATGAACCAACTTCTCAGCGTCATGCCTACATAGGAATCACCCTATTGCTGTAGCATAGGCATTGGTGTCTGATTTGTTTAGTTTTCTTGAGTGCTGTTCCATGTTAGTTTAGACAAAACCGTTGCATTTCATTTGACTATGCAAGCTATGAAGCAAAATAACAACATAAAAAAGCCATTTAAGATACACAGGGCAAGATGTTACGCCCCATGCGTGTATTACAACGGCTGTACACAAGGACCCAGTCCAACCAACCTCTGAAGCCACAGAGAGCAAAATCCAACATACCTCTCCGTGACTCGAGATCAAGAACCTTAATTTACCTCTCTAGCCAACACAACACCATTGCATTTTATTTGAGTGTGCAAACTATGAAGCAAAATAACAACATATCAAAATATACAGTATATAATAAAACAACTAAAACGAAAAAAAAAATCCGTTAACTAAAACTGAATATGATTATAGAAACTGCAGCATAACAAACTTACTGTGTGGAGCAGACATTTATTCAAGACTGGCACGAGTTGACTTTTGTCTTTATTATTAGTCGCTGTACAGGTTTTAAACTCATATACTGCATCTGCTGGTACGCTGAAAAATTAAGCTATAGAGACGTTGAAATGGGTTATATGAACTACGTTAAAAAAGTAAATGTAAGAAAATATTTTGCAGATTTCTTTTAAAAAAAATTCAAGTTGAGCAAAGTTATGTCTTACCGGAGAGGATCTTTTTTCTGTTTTGTTTGTTTTCAGTTATATTGTTATTTTTGTGTTTGTTATTTAATATCCCCTCCAGGGTTTATTCACCTCGTCCTGGAAATGTGTCTTTCACATTAATGGACTGTGGAATATATCTTGGATGACTTCATGTGGGTTTTTTTCTTTTCTTTTTTTGTTTTCATATGTTCCATGAGTCATTTCTAACGCGTCCTACAATAGCTTGTGCAGTCAGGGTCTGGAGACCACAAAAAATTGTTTCTAAGAACGCCTTTTTTATTTGGTTTGCCAACGAAGTAAATACTTGAGGAACGGAAGGGAAACCTTTCATTGACCGGGTGAGCGGGCAGCTATAAACTTGGAGTCCCCCCCTTTACAAGACATGGGACAGCCATCAGTTTGGGACAGGCTTTCCAAATTATTGCAATCATTTGTCATCACATTAGCAACTGGCAGCTGGCCTCGGAAATGGCAATTGATTTTTAAAACAGCGAGGCTTGGATCGTAAGCACTAGATATAGTTAGCCTCTTGCTAAAGAGCTGCTTGAAGATGGAAAGACACTGTGTCTCCTTTGACTCCTAGACCTAATTTTAACTGGCCTTACCTCACTCCAAAAGCAGTCCATTGCTAACTGTTTCACAGAATTACCTTTTGGCCTCCTTAGATATAAATGTGGCTGCAGAATTCAGGGGCATTGCACAACTGAGAAAGCCCTCTTTCCTCTTTTTTATTGCTCTTGTGGGTCTTGCTGTCCACAGATCTGCCAACACAATTGATTTCTCCTGTGTTCTCGTTCTGAACACAGCCACCGAGTTCTATTTGCTTAATGTTTTGTTTTTTGTTTTTAATGTGCTTTCATTTGATAGAGGCCCAATTTTTTATTCTTGTCTTGCCAGTTCAGCACATTAGTTATTTAATATTTTGTTCACATAAATCCATTTGCACAAAAAAGGTCTGTGCATGTATATAATGTGTTTAAGTAAATTTGATATGCAGGTTTCCCATTCTTTCCAGCTTCAGAGAAACTCAGCAGTTCAGGTGCTTATGGAAGATGAAACAGTTCAGGTTCCTCACAGTGCTGGAAGTGTGCATTGCCTGGCGCTTTTGACACATATTATAAAAAGAACTGCAGCAAATCCTAGGATATTGCTCTGATCAGTAAAGTACAATTATTTCTGACCGCAGGGCACAGACTCCTTATAGGGCCGAACAGTACATCTACCCAGGCTCTTAGCCCATGGTTCAAGCCATTCTCACATTTTTGAATCCAGTAAATAACCAACTCTCTGGAAGACTTGCCAGTATTTGTTTCTGCTGTAGGGTGCTGCTTTGTTTGGACAAGTGTAAATAAGTGAAGAAGTTTAAAGTTACATAAATTATTGCTTTGCCACTGGCAACAAATAACTCATTTGAAACTGCAGGAAATGTTCTGGCACAACTGTGCTTTTATGTCAGTCAGTTCTTTGGTAAGTTTTATAAACAATTTTTGTAAATTGTAAGGTCCTCACTAAATGGTCAGTGCCGTAGAAGCAATTCATGTACTCCCAAAATAACAGTAGCAATGGAAAGAAAGATATTGCAGTGAGAAGGTTTTATCATTGTGCTGGTTGTCAGCAAATTTTTTTTTTTTACTGGGATCTTACCACGCTGTGGTATTAGTTTTTTACAGAAGGTGTGGGGGAATTGGTTTAAATGGAGCTAATATTGAAAAATAAAGCTACAGTCAGTTTCATTTCACACACCATTACTACTGACTCATTTCAGCTGCACACCATGCCATGTTTTTTCATAAATGTATTTTATATTAAAATAATTTTGATTCCGCACCTTCATCAAGGGTTTGACAGAACTGCTGAATACAAATATAACACATTTTTAATATTGCTGAAGAGTATTTAACATAATTTCCACAAAATTTGTAATTCATTTTGAAATTTCTTTTGAAAATCATGAAAATCTTTCTACATTTTCTAAAATTATCCATTTGCATATAATTATCTTTTAGAAACAGTGATTTAAAAAAATACTTCTCTGTCATGCCCAATCCTAATGATGGTACTACAATGTGCACAGCTTTTACATATATCAACAAGTTATGTTAATACTGGGATTATGTATTTTTAAGCCCTATTTGATATGCTGTTGTGGAGTTTATAACTTTGTCCATTACCGATGTCATGGAGAACACCGTGTTCTCGGTCGTAGGTTTTAAGTCTGTATTGCCTATAAGTTTGCCTGGGTCTGAAATTATTACTGAAACTGTCTTTTGTGCAAAGGTGGGGGGAAGAGAAAAACAAGACTGAAAGTAGCTGAATTCATAATTAGCTGTGGAAAAGTTCCTAACAAGTTTTGATTTCAGATCTGATCACTTTGGAGCTACAAATTTGAATTCTTGAGCTGTTGATTTGTCCTGTGGATGCCCTGTTAGATGTCATGTGCAAGATAAATTAACTGAGGTGGTTTTGCTTCAGGAAGGAGAAGGCAGTGGATACCATGGACATGCAGTCATCTTGGAGGAACAGTTCTGTCTGGATTATGTAGCATGGTAACGGCAAAGAATCCAGGCTTTCTTAAAATGTTGGCAAGCTGGAGGTAAGAATTTCGAGAAGTGTCATTAGCACTGGCAGCAGGAAGCACAGGCCATTCTGAACATGGCAGCATTCAGAGCAGTACGTGTTGAGGTAAGTACTCACATATTGTCAAAACCACACATTCTGAACGAGGTAATGGCAGAAGAGATGAACAGTATGATATGAAATCATGTTGCCACATAACTGTCTGTTCTTTCTGTTCCTCCGTGGAGTTGAGCAAGGATGCGGAGCTGCAGTCGATGACCAGCATAGACTTGTACTCATTCACATGTTATCGCACTTCTTATTTCTCTACTTAAAACCTGAAATTAGCAGCATTTCATGCACTCAAGAATGACTGTAATTCACATATGACAGTGCATATCACATTTAGTTTACTCTGGGTCTTTAAAATTGCGTGGAGGTCACAAATTGAAATTATTTTTATTAGATACATCTGAAGTGTCCTGGGTAAACAGGAAAGGAAGCAAGGCTTTGTCCTGAGGGGTCCCATGCTGCTCACAGCAGTGTTTGACACTCTGTAGCCCTGTAGCCTTACAATGGGAGCACCTTTACATATTGATGGAAGCTTCTATTAAAATGTTGAAGTGTGGATACGGCTTAGATAAGGGTGTCCTACTATTCATCGTTTGAGTCGCTTCTCATTTTGCCCAAAAAAGTCAATGCTTTATGGAACGTTCAAATCAGTCATCTGTCCTTGGTGTTAAGACGGTGCTTCATCACTCTTAGGGCTGTTACTTGATTGGCTGGTGCCTTTCCTGCCAAGTCGTAGACAACGGAGGGTCCTGGCTGCAGACCATGTTCTAGGTAGCATGTCATCTCCGTGTTGTTTCCTGTCTCCCTCCGTCCTCCTAGAACGTCTCCCTTCAGCAGCTGACGGGTTTGCTTTCCCACCAGGCATCTCATCTGGACCCACTCGTCCGGGCCAGGCAGCTTCTGTGCTGCCAGATCTTTGAAAACTTAATCTGCCAGTTGCAAACAATGCTCGTCTGTTCCTTCAGCTACCTCACACTTTTGTTTTGCCTTTTCAAGATGCCGAAAACTTTGTCAAAGTGCCCAAGGCGATGGTTTTCTTTTACTGGTTTCCAGTGCATTAATTACCAATCTATTCTGTCAGTCTAGCACTGAGGTGTTTTTGTTTCGAAAAGGAGATTGTGCCAGCAGACAGGTTATGTCAAATACTTCGGGCGAAGGCATTTTGTACGCTTGTACACCACCTGAAGTCGGAAAGCTATTAAGAGAGAGACACCCGTGGAGTTTGGTTTTCTTCTTGTGTGATCTCTTGTGGAAGTCAGTTTATGTTTTTGCTCTAAGAAAGGAACTTGGCTCTGACTAATGAAAAGATGGATGTTCGGGGGAAAATCCCCAAAGTACAGTAGCTGCCTTGTGTGAAACACACAGATTTGTCCACAATGGATCAAAACTACTTGCCCCTTGAAAATATGCTCTAATCTGTTGACCATTTACATGCGTGTTTTCATTTAGCTGATGCTTTTCTCCAAAGCAACGGTTGTACCCGTCCCCACCGAGGCACACTCGCACCCCCATTTATACATCTGGGTAATTTTATTTAAGTAACTTCAGGGTAAGTACCTTGCTCAAGAGTAGTACAGCTTGAAGTAAGACTTGAACCTGTAACCTCTGCACCCAAGGGCAGCAGCTCAAACTATTGTACTACCAGCTGCCCCAACCACCAAAATGTTTTAATTGATGGAAGTGCTTTAAAGTATTTTGCTCACTTATTGTGACTCATGAAATGTAACATCCAAACTTGTGTATTCTCCTGCATGTTTGAAATGATTTGCAAAATGCTGTTATTGAAATATAACTTTCTCCACAAAACACGTCCACATACTTAATGCTTCTACGTACTAATGACTCAGTGGGTGAAGTAGTGTTTCAGTCCTGCAGTCCCACTCCTGCTACTGTAGATCCAAGTACTTACCTTGAACTGACGCGGCAAAAAATACTCTGAATAGATGCCTAAATTGTTGAGACCTCTCATTAAAACCCGGTTCAGCGATATGAAGGAAACAGCGCAATGGGAAAACACAGTGGGGGCACCACCTATTAGGACCACCCGATATGACCTCCGACCCCATTCCCGCCCATAAATACACCCTTCCTCATCAAACACGCCATTTCACATTTAACCTCCACAAGATGTGGTCACACCCTGACGATGCTTCCAGCAAGAGAAGCGAAACGTCGGCACCAATGTCCCATACGCGGTGTAATCCAAAAGAACAAAACCTCCAGTCAGTTGACTATAATCGCGGAAGCCTATGGTTTTTGATAACTAATTGTGACCTTAACATTGTAATTGGCTTTGGGGAAAAGCATCAGCTAAATGTGATTTTCATGTGCACAACACTTTTTGGTTGTTTTATCCCATTTTTTCATGATCTCTGTGACAATGAATATGATGCCTTTGAACAACAGCGAGAGGATGAGCACTACATAGAGCATGAAGGCTGTACCTCAGCCTCATTCGGGTCAGGACTGGATGTCCATGCTAATTTCCTCACGCGTTGTTTTACATTTGTTGACTTGGTTTAGGGCTGTTGCAGGATTTCCACTCAAGTCACGCAATGTTGAATTTTTTTTACACACAAATCTTGTGCTAAGTTCTAATTCAGGAAGCATTTTTTGAATGATATACTCTGTCTTTTTACATATACATATACAAGTGGTCAAAATACAATTTGCTTCTTAGATGCAAGATGAAAATTATATTCCTAAACTAGATGATTGGAAACTTATAAAATGAAAAATCATCTTTTTATATTTTACAGAATATATGACATGGAAAAAATATTTTTTTCTGAAAAAAGTTGTATTTCCCATTGTTTTAAAGTGGTTGTTGCAGTCGGCAAGTGTTTGTGGTACTTAAGCCGCAAGTATCAAGGTTTCAAAAAGTATTGCAATATTTACACATTTTGCTTTCTTTGTATTTATAATTTATAATTGTATAAAAGAAAAATTAATCATCTGCTTTAAGTAAAAAAAAAATCAGTTTGCTTCCTGATTTAATTAATGTTTTTGCATTTTCTCATTTTCATTTTGCTCATTTCAGTGTGAGTCAGAGTTTTGCAGCTTAGGATTGAAACACTGAGTCAGTGTCTCCAATTAAAAAGTGCATCAAAACAAGCTTTTACCAAATGAGCTCATTCAGTAATTGCGGTTCTTAGTTTAAAGATATGACCGGATTTGGGCAGGGGCCTTCTTATTCTCAAAGGACTAATTCCTTCCGAGTGGTTTGTTTGTAGAGTGTTACTTGTCCTTAATTGTCTCTTAATTTTTTAAATTTTCCATCTAGTTTCCGATATATTCTTGTACACACAAAGCCAAGCTCCTTTCAAAGAAAAGGAAATTAAACACACCCTCTGTCATCTTTCTTTGTGCTCTCAATAAACCTATTGCCCGGAATGCTCATTTTATTGTAGGTTTTAAACAATTTTTTGTTTACTTAGCTTTACCCTTCGACTCCCTTTTTTTGACTTGCCTCAGGTCCTGTTTGAAAGGTTGTTAGATGTAAGGTTATTTAGCTCAAGTCTCCATTTTTATTAATGTCGGATTAATGCCCACTATTTAAAGATCAACTTCCAGGATATTATGCAAGACGTGTACCACAAAGTAAAAAGTAAGCTTTTGTCATGATCGTATGGTATGGAACTTGCCACAAAAAAAAATCAAGCCTTAACTTACTAATTTTATTAGTTGTTTTTGTCGGTAAGAAGTAGAAAGTATGTACCTTCAAATTTATTCTTTTTAGTAGATGGTTTTTCCAAAACAAAGCACAATTCAAGGTGTTAAAGTGCAGTTCTCAGAAGACAGAGCTGTAGATACAAACATCAGACATGTCTGTCGAAGCAGATTGTTTTTGTTACCTTTTTTTTTTTTTTTTGCTACAGCACATTACATGAGTAGCTACCTATAGTATCAAGAGTGAGAGGTCACTCAGTTGGTCTTGCACTGTTGTGATGCACTATTAAAATAGCTTTCAGGAGGTTAGCGGAAAAGTGGATCCAAAAGAGATGAGTTTCAAGACCTGCCTTGAATGCTGGAAGGGATTCTGCAGTTTTGAGGGACAGAGGGAACTAGACTAGATTCTGGACCCTCTGTGAGTGGGACCATGAACTGGCTGAAGCTGTGGCGGCAGGGCGGGGTGGGGTGCCCTTGTGACAACAGTCACTGCATTATTTACAGTAAATCAATTTTATGTATTTTCTACACTGTGAAGAGGCATTCTCTTCCTGATCTTAGTTTCTTGAAATGCCCCATTTTTAATAAAATGGCTTTTTTATGTTAAATTCTTTTTCCATATTCCTCTTTTCTCACTTGTTGATATAAGGCTGAATAGCATAGCTGACAACAACAGTGATGTATGCCATTAATCTGAAACTAGGTACTTTGATCAGCTTCAGTTATATTTACCAAATTTCATATGCCAGCCAGAGTTCAGACTGTCTGTTCCTGAACACATAATAAATGGAACTTGCTGCCTGTTTACATATCTGTTGAATTCTGCACAATTGTCCATTGATTTGAGTCACACATGTGGAATATGTTACCTGGGACGAATTATGGAGTACAGATTTCATGGGAGCTCCAAAGTGAACATAGTTCTTCATGAAAAGCTCAATAAACCACATGATTTCATTTAATGAAATAACAGAAAACTTCATACTCGGAATATTTTCTTTCGTACAAAATCTGAAATTTTCACATTTTTTCCAGTTAAACATGAATACAATAGAATTGCGGGGGGAAAAGGATATTGAAAGTAAATGGGTCTTTGGAATGCAAAAGTAGCAACTCTAAACATTATGCTGCCAACCAACCCACAACAGAAAGCAGCACTACACAAAACAGGTACTTATTTAAATGAACAGGGCAGTTTATGTCCTAGTATTATACCACAAATGCTTAAGCTTTTACTTAATTTTGCGGAATTTAACTAAACAGGAATATATTTTTTAAAATCTGTAAATATTTTGATTTTGTATAACAAAGGAAAGACGGATAATATTGATAAAAATCTTAAGTAACTGAAATCACGAAAGTAGGCAATGAAGGGAATTAGCAGCGCATTTTTTTTTGGTTAACATTTCCTGTTGGAAGGTGTTTAGAATGAACTTGTGCACATTGTACTTCAAGCATTTTGTTTATATATAAATTTCTGTAGTTTTCATTTCCAGTTGAAGAAAAGTCCACAATCAAATAGCAGCTTTTTTATGTTCTGTTTGGACAGGGAGTGACTCCTACATGTACAGTCGTGTCAAACACTGTTTTGTTGATAACCTTTAAATTGCAAGCTTTTTTGCTGTAGCACATACCACCCTGGTTTAAGAGTAACTTAAACTGTTTCTTTTTATTTACTTTTATTTCTTACAAAATCCATAAATATATAAAAATATATCACAAATTTAATTTTGTCTATACAGTTAGGTGATTGGTGCACAATTTGGATACATTTAGTGTGTGATAATGGCAGTTACAATGCTTAAGGGCAGCTTTTCAGTTTCTCTTAAGGTGCCGTATTACATTCTTATTGTATCTTTACAAGATACTCAGTATGTCAACATATAACAAGTAACTTTGTCCTTGTATACTTTGTCTAACTTTGTCAGAATAATGACACTCGCTTCCTATTTCTCATGTGGTTCATCGTGTCTGAAACTTTCTCATCGAGTCATGGTATTTCAGTTGCAGCTGCAGTGTTGTGGTCATAGAGATTGATTCTGAATAATGGTATTTTGCTGCATGATCTTTGGTATCGGAGAGTACTAGTTCAGGATTAAACTTTCATAACTGATAGCCTTTTTTGGTTTAAAATTCACAGAACACACAGTGAGTCTAAGAAAAGAGTATTCTCCCTCTAGTCTCAAACCAGCTGCCTAATAAAAGTGCAAAGCAGAGCCTTAATTTAAAGCAGCTGGTCATTATGCTGTGCACAGAACTGCCACAGGATATATATTATGAGTTGTGTATTATGTCTAGCCATTCTGCACTCCCAACCTCTGCCAGCTCACAAATAGAAGAGCATTTCTTGTAAACTTAAAGTCACCCTTCTCAAAAGATTTGACCTTTGTTTTTTTGCTGCAAAACATATACTGCTTGCTTTTTATTTAATTGAAAATACCACTTTTAACCTAATCAGTTCCAATATAACTTGTACTTCATCATTTCCTAAGTTAAAGACATGAATGAAATATATATTTTAAATTGCATGAAACATCAGCAGCAGAATTAATTTTAGTTACATGTGATGATGTTTATTAAAAATAACCAGCAGGGTTGTATTTCTTTAAAAATGCATCTGTAACACACCAATCAAGTCACAACTGCTCTTTTTTTCTATACAGCTGGCAGGATGCCTGTAGAAATTTTAATTTTTTACTTATTTTGAGAAGCTGCAATTAAAGAGAGGAAAGGATTCATATGCAGTTTTTTTCTGCAATTTTCTATTGAATTTAATCAATTTTCAACCAATATGTACAAGTTACTTTCCAAACCCCCCAAAACTGCTCACAATCATCCTCCACAACCATGCTCAGGAAATTCATCCTACCCACTTACAGTAACAGGAAGCTAACAACAAGGATTTGACACAGATGCTCTGAGAAGGTCATTGAATCAGTCAGACCGATGCACTTTTTGTTGAGTTGTATGTTTCTTCAGAGAAAAGCATCTGCAAGATGAATAAATGTAAATCTAAATATTTAGTTGTTGCAAATTTGTTTGACATACAGTGCATTGTGAAAAAATGAATTGTCTTTCATTTATGAGTCAAGTGTGCAAAAAATTTTGTAGAAAGACTTACCATGTTATAGCCATTTCAAGTTTCAAAATAGAGTTTGTGTAGTGCATGACTCTGTTCGGGAATTCATTTTATTGTGGATGAATTCTTTTCTTCATCAAATGCAATGTGGGACCGGAGCGAGGAAAGTCGATGGCAATTTCGTTCCACTTTGAAATTTGAAATGTCACTATCCACTGTCTGGAATAGGAAGGAGTAATGGAACAATTTGCTATATGTAATTACAGAATGATGAAGGAATTTTAAAACAGATGCTAATTGAATCCTGGCACCCTGGATGTTTATAGAAACCCAATCATTTGTCTTGGACTTTGAACCATTTCAGAACCTGTCAAGAAATTCTAACTTCTACGGATAGCATTATTTAAAGTTTTGAAACAACTCCTTCCAGCAGGATCAAAAAAAGATTCTTTCCTCATCTTTGACTGTTATTAGAGTCACATTATTTATTTATTTTCTGTAAATAAGTAAAAGGTCCAAGTTGTCATTGATATGAACAGATTACTTTGGAAATAGCACTAAATATTATACTCTGAGCATCTGAAGTCAGACTTGGCTCATGACTGAACATTAATTGTTAATCTGGCACTTCCAGTACAATCACTTCTTTCATGTGCTGGGTTTCCTCAATTGCTTCTTGTTCTTCATGCAAGCTGACAGGTTGGAATCTGTTTCAGTATTACGCAATGCATGTCAGTAGTGATTAATTAATCAAAGCACTACAGATACTGTATGTGGACATTTTTTTGGTATGCATGTGCTGACACATCCACTTCCAAGATTTCTTACATGGAAAGAAAAACACTTGTTGAATACCTTATCAAAGTTGATGTCATGTTCACTTACCTGACACTTTTCTCCAAAGGAACTTACAGTGTTAAGCTGCTTACAATTTTTTAACCATTTAATTAGCTGGGTAGTTTTTACTGTAGTAATTTAAGGTAAGTTCCTTGCTCAAGGGTACTACAGCAGTAGGTGAGATTCAAATTTGCAGCCTTCGGATCCCAAGGCAGCAGCTTTAACCACTACAGTATCAGTTGCCCCTATCTACCAGCTGTTCATGTTATATGTCTTTTTTAAATGAAAACCCACATACAAGTAACCCCCATTATAGGGACCTAATTAGTTCCTAGAAACAAGAGTCCAAGAGTTTACCAAGAGTCTGTAAACAGGGATGTCCTTTGCCATTATTTTAAGCGGGGGGAAAAAAGATGCGTTCTTGAAATTTACGGACATGCCCAAATATTTCCACAAACACCCTCCAAACAATTATTAAAAACAGTCCCAGAAACACTAATATAGTTATATATAATAATTTGAAATAATAATCAAAACATCAGTATAAGATGTTAAAAATAATCAAATGAACAAGGGCTAAACTAGGAAATTTATTTTTCACTAACCTACGTGTTTGTAAGTACGGGTAAATATACAAAAGACACATACGGTATATGTACATTTCTTTACTTAGCAGACACTTTTCTCCGAAGTCACATACATCTCGGAGAACCGTACAAAGGCTGTATTACATAAACGGAAGAGATTTGGATGAGGACACGTGATTCTTGAGTGCAGTCAATTTGTCACGTACCACAGTATAAACCGGCATAAATTACACGAGCAGCTGCGTATAGGCTTTTCCATCATTAAACAAGTTATTTAAGTTATTAAACGCAACATATACACGTTTGTTGAGCGCGTACGAGATCAGCGGAGAAGTGAGTCAGAAAGACGGGACTGCTGAGACTTCTCTTAAATGTAAAGAGCCATGTTGACAGCAAAAAAAATTTAAAAAGGAAAACATTTGTCAAAACTGTAATAACTTGAAAAAATGTAAAATTAAGAGGTCATCATACATTTTTGAAAAGTCTGTGTCTGATTGGCTCATGACCTCCATATCGCCAGGGAAACGTCTGCCTCAGAAAAAAGTACCACTGTCTGGGAGCAGTCTGTATATTGAACATGGGCACAACTTTTCGCGAGCCGTTGTACTGAAAATCTTTGAACAGGGAGTCCGTATACCGGGATTTGCCTGTAATTATACTTCCAAAACGCATCAAAGGATACCAAACAAAGTGTGTGTGTACGCACGTGTGCGTCTGCTTTCATGAGTGTTACATTGCCTGAAGTACAAAGTTTGAAAGTGAACTGAATTTCCATTTTTGTGCAACTACTGATGAGATCAAAAAATGACACGTCTGGTGATCTGCAATGAAGTTTCATAATTTAAACAAAGAAAAGGATGCATTTCCTCTTTGCAGATGAGCACGGGGTCATGCACAGGGCTTTGAGAGACGCAGCCCTGTCTGCAGAGATTTCTGTCATTTTACATCATCAGATGACTCCCCTGTTGAGTAAAGTGGGAGTGAAATGAGGTAAGCCCCAATACGTGCTTTCTGACACTCTGCACAGAAAAACAGAGAACATGCGTTGGGAATTATTCACAGCTGGCGAACATTCCCGTCATAAACACGGCTTCTTGCTCCCCGTGTTTACATTGTTGTAATAGTAACTAGTGCATGAGCTGCACTGATGAGTCACATTTAGTTGGTTGAACCTGACCAACCTTACAGCCCGGGCATGTTGAGACACTCTCCCTTTCAAATCGGAACTATAACTTTCAATTACAAATCCAGGGCAAAAGAAATTACATCTTGAAAAATATTTACAGAGGCATGCACCAGCAGTAAGGAAGAACCAGTTGTGGGGGACTACAGGTTTAGTTCTGACCCAAGTTTCATATTAATACGGGCATACCTCTGTTGGAAGACTTCGGCGTCCTGGGCGCATGCACCGGGATTGGGAAATTCACCATGGCGACCCTGGTCTGTAAATACGCAGTGCAGGTACTGCATGTGCCAGTGCTTCCTCTAAGTGTTGAACTTTCCTGGAGCACGAGCAGGGCAAAGCTTGTCCCTGAATGTTCTGGGTAATAGCAATTAACTTCCCTGTGGAAGGAGGAAATCTGTGGGTCATATGATACCGGGAGTATCCATTGACAACATAACCGAACGCTCAAGTGGCCCCTGTAGCCGTTCCTCAATGACCGAACCCACAACCTGATGCGGGACAAAATAAAAACGAGTATCAATCAGGTGGTTCGCAAGATAAAATGAGTTTATTAGATGTCGCTTGCTGTAGAAAACCTGCCTTGTATGACTCCAAAAGTTTACCAGCTAGTATTGCTAAGAAAGCCCTACAGAGGGTGGTGAAAACAGCTCAGGGAATCGTCGGCACACAGCTACCAGCAGTCCAGGACACCTACACCACATGCTGCTTTTGAAAAATGATGCGCATCGTGAAAGATCATAGTCACCCCGCACGGGCACTTTTCTCTTCTCTGCCACCTGCAAAGTGGCTCGGGTCTATTCGAACCCGCACAGCTAGGTACAGGGACAGCTTGTACCCCACTGCTGTAAGAGTATACGAGACTAACCAATGTGCCACCTTTTGTAACTAGAGTTGGACTGCTCCTCCCAAGCACATTGGTAAATTACACTGCCACTTTAAGCGTCCTCATTCTCATTCTCTCGTTCTGAGTTCTCTGGCTGTCAACTGGTATTATTGTTATTACTGTTATCATTATTTATCGCTATTGCTGTTGCACTACTCACTGTCATTGTCATTGTTTTGTTTGTGCAGTATGTCTATTGTCTTTGTCCATAATCTGTGGAGAAGCATTCAGGAAGAATTTCATGATACTTGTACGCTGTACTCGTACCCATGACAATAAACTTGAACTTGAACTTGAACTTGAAGATGGATTCCAGGAAATAAATGTGCTTTGGTGGAACCACCTGAACTGAATGGATACACTAGATACACGGGAAATACAAAAACACTAAAGTAATAATAGAAAGAGTTATGCTTCTCTGTAAAGAAGTGATGAAGTATGCGTTTTGTTCTGCTTTTTACATATGTTAAAGGATTTAAAATTCTTACAGGTTATGTAATATGTTGCACCATAATGGTAGGAACCTTAGCAATCCAATGGTGACCTGACGTTCACACATCCTGTTTGAAGTTCATTCACACGCAGCACCCAACCCGTTAGCAAAGCAGTGCGCGTTCAAAAGCCTCGCCAGAATATACAGTAGATGAATAGAAAGGACTGTGCTGCCTTTTTTCAATTTTCTCTTCAAAAAGCTTCATTCAACACACATTTTTAAATTTATACGGTTCTGCAAGATACTTAAATACGTGTATCTGTGCTCCATCGGTAGTATATTGTACATGTGACATTACGGAAATGTATACATGCAGCTAATAGGTATGTAAAATCAAATTTTCTGTCCTTTTTAGCCATTCTGTTGTGATTTACTCCTTTTATGTATCTGTGTGCGCACGTACTAGAACTGTAGCATTCATCTGAAAGCATAGCGAATCACAGTGTTCGGATTTCCCTTTTGTTTGAAAATTTCTTTGCATATGCAGGAGCTCTCCAGTTGTCAGTAAATATAACGGAGAGAATGAGAGCAGAGAAAACCAAAACTGTTACCCCTCATTTCGGCCTAAGTGGCAGTTCCTCGGTGTGGTCTGCCACATGTGTTTCAGCTCGCTACTCAGAATTTGAGAAGTGCACACCTGGGACGGCGCGCACATGGCTCAGGAACAGCTCCTCCGCCAAAGCAAGCAATAGATATTTCCCGTTAGTTCACTCTGCTGCCAAGATTCCCTTTCTTTTCCCCTCTTCTTCCTCTCCTCCTCCTCCTCTGCAGGGCCTAATTGGACGTTGTCATATTACTCCACAATAGATGTGAGCTCTCCTGTCACAGACACTTACCAGTGAAAACTTCCTGTAAGTGGAGGCTGCCGTCCCCCCGCCCATGTTTATTTATTTAAACAGAGGGCGGGGGGCTTAAGAGGGTTGACAGTACTGTTGAACTCAGGGCTTTGAAGCAGCTATTTCCCATGGCCATCGGGTGACAAGAGTGGTATTGCATTTAGGAGGTGGTACCCACCCATAAAGCCAACACTTTTCAACCGATTGCGGGAACTTTAGCTTTGGGAGTGGATGTGAAGATGAGCAATGATTCTACCAGGCCACCATGGAAAGAATACACACACACACAGAAACCGCTTGTCCTAAGCAGGGTTGTGGCGAACCAGAGCCTAACCCAGCAATATAGGGTGTAAGGCTGGAGGGGGAGGGGACACACCCAGGACGGGACGCCAGTCCATCACAAGGCACCGCAAGCGGGATTTGAACCCCAGACCCACCAGAGAGCAGGACTCGGCCAAGCCCGCTGCGTCACCGCGCCCCCATCTGGAAAGAATACGTTGAGGTCAAAATATATTTTGCCTTTTACCGCAGATGAAGTGTATACTTCTAAATAACACTGATTCTTAACCCATCCATTCACCTATTATCATTAACCACTTTTTTAATTTAGTGCTGTGGTGGTTCAGAGTCTATTCTGGGATCACAGGGCAAGAAGTTTTGGGTAAACGGCGGACAGGATGCCAGTCTATCGCAATTATAAACTCACTCACGCTACAGGCAATTTAGAGTAATCTTTCCACCTGTAATGCAGCTATAAGACAGCTGATAGCATAGTGGTTAGAGCTATTGCCTTGGGACCCAAAGATTGCAGATTCAGTCCCCACCTCTGGCTGTAGTACCTGTGAGCAAGGTACCTGAACATTCCTCCAGTAACATTACCTAGCTGAATAAATAATTTTAGGTAGACTAACACTGTAAGTTGCTTTGGAGGAAACACACACTGTCTGAAAGCACTTGTCCCAAGAGGGGTTGCAGCAAACTGGAGCCTAACCCAACAACACAGGGTGCAAGGCTGGAGGGGACGCACCCAGGATGGGATGCCACTTCACCGCAAGGCATCCCAAGCAGGACTCGAACCCTAGATCCACCAGAGAGCAGGACCCAGCCAAGCCCACCACGCCACCATGGACCCTTTGCTTTGGGGAAAAGCGTCAGCTAAATGTAATGCATGTCTTTGGTTAGTGGGAGGAAGCCTACATAGACACACACTCAACTGGATTCTAAGCGACATCTGAACAAATAGCCCAGGAGTGGTGGGGCACCTGTGCCACAAACCCACCCTGATTATTAATCCTGTACCAGAAATCAGGCCATGCAGTGGTTCAGTATATTTCAGAAATGTGTCACCGATGAGGTCATTGCAATATGGTTGTGACTCACCTGAGTTCACATAAAGGAGTGTAGCAACAACAGAAATAACCTGTGCAAAAGGAAAAAAAAAGACCAATTATGAATATGCTTATTGTAAAAGGAATCCATACATGTAACCTGTGAAAACTTGGGTCAGAGGAGTTATGCTGTTTTATGTTGCTGGATTATGTTTTGTTATCCAAAAAATAGTAATTAATGAATAAATTATTTTTTACACTATGGGAAAGATATTAAAATACTTCTGTAAATAATTATATGTGTTGCATATTTATGTACAAGACAGTAATGTAAAATATTTAAGCATAATTAGTACTTTTTAAACCCATACACAGACCACCTACGTACATAGCCAGTTTATAGGGGAATAATACAACACCCAGGTAACTCTGTAAACTCCCAAAATATGTAGAGCCCTCTAGTGGAGTATAACAATTATATCTAAATATTAATTTTATTACACCTACAAAATGGAAATTCAGATCATTTGTGTATAATTACTTCCACAACAAAAAATATTTAAGAATTATGTGATGATTAATAATGTTACTGAAAGATATTTTAATTAATCTGATCTGATAGTGGAAGGAAGTATTTATTACTCCATAATCTTCACATTTTTGTGTAAAATTGACAAAAGGCTTGATTTAAAGTTTTGGAGAAGTCTTATTATTCACCTTATTTAAAAAAGTTAATCTTTCTTGGTGTCTCAGTTGTGGAGACAATCAATGAAAACGTATTTGGTGCACTTCTTCCAGGCTGAGCACATCTACCCCAAAACCCTGACTATTCATACCATAATATCGTTTTAAAAAAGGCATGTAAACAGAAAAGTATAAAAGTATACTAGTTGGTGCAAATATAGCAAAAAACTTGCACCAACTTTTATATTCTGTTTCCGTGTGATGGAAAATTTGATTTCAGATGGCTGGTACCTCTGTTTAAACTTTAAACTCCCAGAATGGTTATGGATGGTAAAGTAGACACACATAACCAACATGTAGAGGTGTAATCCAAAGGTAAAATGGACTTCACATCTCACTTTGTTGCTCAGATATAAGTCAATTTGTCGTATTTATTTGTTGGTGCACATTCATGATTCATACAGAACTCTTGTCCCGACACTTGACAGGGTGACTGCTTTAACTGTAACAAGGACTTTGTAGAGGTAAAGTCCTCCCTGAGGGTACAGCATCTATGGTATTCAACTTTTATTGCTTAATTTGAAATACTTAAGAAATGAACAATGGATTAACAAATTTAATCAGTGCTCTGCATGTATAAACACAGAATTTTTGTAATACTCAACATATTCTTCTTGACTTTCAGTAACGCCGATGGTTTCTTAGACTTTATATGCTGCAAAAAATTCACCCAGCTGTTGGAACCTGTTGTTATTAGATGCTTCATGGCCATACATTAGGTTATTTCCATGTGTTTGTTTTATGGAGCAATTCAAAACTTATACAAGCTCTATCTCATAGTGTTTTAATTTTTTTGAAGAACATGTAGACTCATCATTATAACCTAGTGGACTGTGTTCTGTCCCAAAGTCAACCTAGAATAGGTTGCTTTCAATCCAACGTACTGGATAATAAAGGCTTTTTAAAGTGTTCATGCTGAGGTTCAGTGGAGGGATTCTGTTTAAATCAAAGCACAGGAGGTCAAGTGAGTTTACAGATGGTTAATTTAGCGAAGACTTCATCCCCCAGTAATTATCTGAATGAGAAAAAAGAGGACATGGGTCATTTACTGAGGCTGGCAGGCCCTTTGGATGGTGAGATAATATTCTGATCTTTGACTTTTTTGGTTATACCACCTTTGTTTTTGTCATTAAGGGAGTTCTTCTGGCTACAATACATGACACGAAACACTCCCAAAATGAAGGTCATTATGAAGAATATTTTCATTGCAACATACAAATGGAAGGTTCTGGAGCATTCAGACTGATATTGTTCTTTTCGTCGTACCGCATTGTTAACTTGCTGCAACATAATTTATCATTGGATTTCTATGGATACAGAAAAAGCAGACAACCAGGGTCTTCAGTGTTTTGAAGGCTTTAATAATTTTGTGTCAAGAATTCCCGGTATCTAAAAAAATGTGTTTATCATGAATACTCTTGTGCCTTTATAATAAATTAATGGTTTTAGTTATTAAATTGAAATAAATCTGTGATTTTAGGTAAATAATCACACACACACACACACACACACACACACACACACACACACACACACACACAGACTGAAAGCGCTTGTCCCGAGGCGAACCGGAGCTTGACCTGGCAACACAGGGTGCAAGGCTAGCGGGGGTGGGGACACACTCAGGACGGGACGCCAGTCCATCACAAGGCACCCCCAGCTGGACTCGAATCCCAGACCCACCAGAAAGCAGGACCCGGCCAAACCCGCTGTGCCACCACACCCCCCTTAGGTAAATAATGAAACAGTTTAATTGTAATTAATTGTTCATTACTATTCTAGTTAAAGATTACTATTTCGAGCATGGCTTTTACGTGTATGAACTATCCACGGCAATGTTCTACCCTCTGACTTGCATTATATTATGTATTATGCCATATGTTATACATTTATTCCACAACGTATAAAGTTAGGTTTTTCAGATGATGTGTGATTCTAAATAACTCATGCACAGTTTTCTAATTCTTTGCACAAAAAGTAACAGAATAATGTGCACACAACATTCATTTACGAAAACAGGTTTCCAAGGCATTTTAAAATGTTTGTGGAAGTAATTATCACTTTGTAAACTGTTTCTAAAAATATCTTTATTACTAGAAGTGTAGAGTCCAGTTACTCTGATGTGAAAATGAGTTGCAAAGGGGCACAGTTTTGTCGACTTTGACACTAAGCTTTGAGCATTGCAGTTTTTTGGACATTCCTGCTTTTAAGACTTTATAATACTATATCAGGTGGACGGTCTGCTGACATCTGATTTTCAGGTTATCATAATGAGTGTTTAATGTGCAAATATGGCTCATTCTCTTTTCTGACTAAGTGAGTCGACTTCCTTCATGCCGCCATACCATAAAAGTTTCTGTTTTTGGTGCAGAACCCAGCTACTGGACACCTAAACTCCCACTGTGTGGTGTAACACAAGTTAACACACACACACACACACACACACACACACACACACACACAGTCTGAATCGCTTGTCCCATTTGGGGTCACGGGGAGCCAGAGCCTAACTCGGCACCACAGGGCATAAGCCTGGAGGGGGGAGGGGATACACCCAGGACGGGACGCCAGTCCATTGCAAGGCGCCCCAAGCAGGACTCGAACCCCAGACCCACTGGACGGCAGGACCCAGTCCAACCCACTGCACCACCGCACCCCCCCCTAAGTTTAAACATCTTTGTTTTAAAAAATTTAAGTGAAAAATTCCTTGAAAAGGAAAGGTAATTTATCCAGCAGACACTGACCTTGCATGAGTTATTGCCCATTATAACATAATATACGCAGTACATCACTCGCTTATTCATATTCGATTTTTTTAACTGCTTGTCTTGTCATGGCAGTCTGGAGCCTATCCCTGAACCACAGGGTATATGCAATATGTTTTAGGTGTTTATCCAGTATATAGTACATAAAGTGAATTTTAGAGTTCAACAAGTCAGTCTCAGTGATGATAAGATCGACAACAAGGGTGACCACTGCACTGCTCCTGATAAGCTTCTTCAAATGGATCTCCAAGGTAAGCATCATGTCTTTAAAAGAAGCAGTAATTACTTCCATACCCACCCTCTGTGTGAGGGGAACCTAGCAGTTACTGCTTTTCGAGCCGTTTGGGCAGATAAAAGTTAAAAAAAAATGGAGGGGGGGGTTTGCATTAGGTCTTTCCCCTTTGTTTTATCATAACAAGACCTCCTTGCTCTGGACAGGCCAGCTTTCGTTCCTTGAGATTAAAAATGATTTTGAACAAAATTGCCTGCTTGTAATGATTAGCTAAAACCTGTTTAGGCCTTGGCATGGGCCTCGGCGCTGTTGGCTTCTGGTAGAGCGTTGATAACTTGGATACAGCAGCTACTTTTGTGTTTCTTGTTTCTCCTCCCGAAGATTTGGTGTGTTTTCGTTTTTCGCTACTGATTTTTGTTGTCTGTGGGAATTACAATATAGCAGAAGAGAATAAACAGTGAAAAACATTACAGGCTTACCACAGTGATTGTTAGGGGATGGGATCCCCTTTCGGTGTCCATACTCAGAGACGTGTTGGAGCTTTGCAGCCCGTATAGGTATTTTTTGTACGCAATTACTGTAATTTATACTATAATAACTTATAAATATAATTAAATATAAATATAAAATGCAATTATTGAGCTATATTGGACTCCGAGATTGTTTATAATTTACCTCTATTTAGCTGACGCCTTTGTCTAAGGTGGCTTGCGAGTTAATGTAATGCAATGTAAACAAATAGTTTTCCCATTTTTACAGCTGAGTATTTTTACTGGAGTAATTTCGGTAGGAGGCTTCAGAGGGATGTGGAAATTGAGCTGGGGACTTTGAGTTACCAAAGCAATATCTTTAACCACTACAGCATCCTCTACCCCTCATTAGGGTGCTCGTTTTCATTGTACTGCTAACTGAAGGTGTTTTTTTTTTTTTTTAACTTGCCTTTCAAGATCAACTGAAGTACTATAGTGTGCAAATACTATTCAGACTTAGATTTTATTTCATTTGATTTTTTTTTTTTTTTTATAATAGTGTTGCACTTCCTGATTGGTTTAGCTGTTTTCTTGCACGGGCACTTTTCCCCCTTCCACTTATCACTAAAGCAGCTCCCAGATGGCATCAGAGTTACAATGAACTGTGAATTATTAAAAGCAAGGGTCACATCAGGCTTTATGTTTTTTTAATAAGGAGCATTTGAAGTAATATCATCAGCTTCGATTATTCGTCAGTTACCTGCTGAGTTTCAAATTGCTCATACTGGACGCTTGGAAAAATGGCAGTTTCCAATGTCTGTTGGCTGTAATGTGGTAGAGTTGCTAAAGACTGTAAAACTATCGGTTATGCAAGTTTACAAAAATCGCTGTCTTGTTGCTTGATTCAATAGGCTGGAGAATTTTGTAATTAACACTTTAATTCTTAGTGAGACAACTTGTCAGTCAGTGTAGTGATTGTGGTTAAATTACCCAATTTCAGTTAAGGTATAATTTAGCAAATGCATACAGTCAGGTGCTCTCTAAGTCACTGAGCAGTGTGCATTAGTCATACTGGCCTTCAAAAGTTTTTCAAGGGTAGAATGGTTCTCCTTTGATTCTGCAATGTGTGTATGCTTGCTTCTGGCTAGAAAGATCAGTGCTTCTAAGTGGGAAAAAATAAGGCTGCATTTGATTTATGGAAGGATGTGACCTAAGAGACAAACCTATACAAGTGCATATTGATACACTTACCCAGAAAACATCAATAACATCTCGTCGGTGGGAACTTGGAATTAACCCTGATGGGAAAATTACCACTGATTCATAAAGATTTCCCCATGTACCAAGTGTGAAAGGTGAATCATTTGAATCCATCCTTCGACAACAGGAGAAATTTGCCTAAAGAACACGAGAAACATGGTCAACGAAAGGGGGCTGCTTGGCCCGTCATGCTTGTCTGGTTAGGAAACTGTTTGATCCAAGAACCTCATCAAGAAGTCTTAGAATATCTTCTGGATCTGCAACCATTATATGGCCCAGTAATTTGTTCCATACCACCTCGGACTTTGGAAATCTCTCGTCAGTCTAGTGTCTGCCTTCATTTAATTCCCAGGTAGTCTCTCTGTGGTTTGAATCAGCTGAGAAATGGGCCAGAAATAGAAAATCGTACTGGGAAAGCATAACCCTTCAATTTTTAAGTGACTCATTCTTGATATGCAATGTGTAGTAACTCCACACTGAAGGTTAGATTGTGTTCCTGTTTCGCTTTCAAATATTTTTGAATGTTTAAATTTGTTTTAAAATTTATATATACAGTATATTTTTATTTTATTGTAGCAGCGAGACACTGTGACTTTGGATCTCTTCTGTAATCTAACGCGCTGACGTCATCTTCGCCGTACATGAAGCAACTTTCTGAAATCCTTTCTTTCTCCTGAAGGGATGCCAGTCCTTTGTGATCTGGATGTTTTCAGTTGTCCGCCTCACAAACAGCTCGCACATGCACACACAGACCAGACATACACACCGACATTTTAGGATTACGTGTCTTTGGCCATTTGCCTCTGACAATTACTGCTTTGATTTGCTTCAGAAAAGCTTTATATGAGGGTTATATTTCCAGGAAAACACTACTATTCAGAAGCATTATTTAGATCACGATTATCATCGGAAAGGGTGTGTCTTAGCCAGCCTTTGCCAGTCATTACATACTCTAATAGCATTACATTATGTATTATCTTGAGAGATGATTTAAACGTTCTCGAAGGTACAGACACAGTTCAATAACAGCATTATTTAGCTACGTTATTGTCACCACTCTATTGTTACTGTCGTATTTTATGGCGTAACCAGGATTTACCTGATTTAACATTAGTTTTATAACCTGAAAGGCGCTCGGGGTTTAGCGCTGTCTGACCTCAGCAAGATTATACTATTTATACAGCACGACTTAATATTGCTTTTGCTTATGTATCTTCCTGGAGCACTAAGACATGCTTCCAGACCCTTCTCATGAGTGGTCCTATATCCTGCAGCATCTTTTACTTGACAAAGGGATTATGACTTCCATCTTCACTGTTGCCATCAAGTCAAAGTCGACTCATAGCTATCACTCTCGTGATGCCAATGGTAAGCGAGGGAACGGAAGTGCTTTGCCATTGCCTTCTTTGTGCATCTTTTCAGGGTGCACCTGGAGGGCAAACTTGCAAGCTACACACACACCCTGTCCCGGACTCATCCATCTGTCCTTCTCTATCGCCATTATAAATTACCCTTTGTCCAATCTATGACTTTCTGTGCTGCTTTCTGAGTGAAGTACTCTTTTGGTCACAATTTTGTATTTGTAACCCAATTATTAGTCTAAATGGCAACATCCACAGTCAGAAGTCCCACGTCTATCGATAACCAAAAAGCAAAGCTTATTATAAGTTTAAGTAAAATTATTTGTTTTCAGCTGAACAGGAGGCTTTTTTACTAAGCTTTCAATGTTTGGGTGACATATACATTTACATTACATTTATTCATTTAGCAGACACTTTCCTCCAAAGCGATGTACATCTCAGCGAAGCATATACTGTAGATACATTCAGAAAACCATTGACTCCAATGTTTATCTCGTTGACAAAGTTTGTTTAAGGTTTTCAAGATTTCGCTGTTTCAGTCTCTAAAAAGAAGCATCCCAAGCAGTCACATTTATGTAATGTGGACTTTTCGTATTTGTAATTTAAAATTTATATGTAGCTGAAATCCTACAGTCCATCCATTGATAAAAAAACGTCTGTGGAGCACTATATTGTATTTCCATTTTTCACTTTGACATTCCTTTTGAATTATGTCTACAAAATATTTCCATGCTGTACACCAACAAACTAGCTGTCAAAAATACACCTGCGCTACCACTGTTTTTACAACGTGGTTTTCTTTGGCCTGAAAAGGTTATAAAAATTCCTAGAAAAACTTGGTGTCCACTACAGGAATATCCATTACACACCAACTTCAGAAAAATCATGATGGTAACACATCATGAAACATACTCTGACAGTTGCTTACTATGAAACTTGCTAACTTTGGAGGTGATAGAATATGACACGGGCACAAGGCTGAAATTTATACATCACATGCTGTCCAGTACATCTTAGCTTATAAAATCAATGCATCGCTCATTCATGATTGTTAACCACTTGTCTAAGTCAGGGTTGTTGCGGGCTGGAGCTCATCGCAGAAGCACAGTATTCTGGACTTGTCAGAGTACGCCACAGCCGTTAAAGGGTAATGTCATGGCTTGGCTTCGTGAACGAAGATTTAGGAAGGGGAGTGCCCACGTCTGCTGCAAGCTCGCAGGTGGCTGACGAGACCAATGTGGGACAGGCAGGTCCGGCCGCGGCGGCTTCAGGGTGCTGCCGAACGATGTCGTCGTCTCTGGGGTCAACATCAGATGACCCTTACACCTGGACCGCCCGTATGCAGGATCAGAACTGCGGCTTCCAGTGTCATCTTCAGCCTGCCGTTTTGCCCCTTTTCCCGTCGCTGCAGGGCTTGATGATGTTGCTCGTAGACGTGGGCGTGCCCTTCGAGCTTGGGCAGTGGAGGTTTTAGGCGGAGTGCAGTGTGCGCAGTACTGGGCCCATCCTTTATACCTGGGGTTCATCTGCTATGGCCTAGCAAGCTGGGATGGTAACAGCAAGGTCCCCAGGTTGTGGGTGTTATATCGGAGTGTCCTTCTCCTAGATGGATGGCCTGACAGGGCTAACGAGCTTCATCTCCCTAAGTTTTGAGTCAGAGTTGTCCTTCTCTTAGGCTGGCTGCCACCCAAGGCTAATGAGTCTGATCTACCCAGGGTTAATGTAAAATTTACCCGAAACACATGGGAGAAAACCAGAGCACTTGGATTTTGAAACGCTATGGCTTACTGGCATGAATGTTTCAGTTCTTTCTGTTAAATACAATTTAATGTATGTATCTTTTATTCCAAGTCTCTTCACAGAGTCTACTCCAGCAGCTCTTTGTAGGAAATTTCTAGGGACGTCTTAGTTGTGTTTTAAGTATGAGAACACTGAAAGTCTTTCATAGATTTGATAGAATTTTTCTCAGAATGTTACAGGATACAAGTTTACTGGAGCAACATTCATTTGACTACTGACAAGGCCTGAAGTATAAAGCTCAATCTGCATTTTCCTAGTAAATTGATTGTCTTTATAGTGACCCAGTTATGTTGTGTTTACTATAATAATAAAGTGTTATGGCTCTAAACAGTCTGCTGCTTTTAGCAGGTTTTTCACATCTCTGAATTTTATTCATCGTACCCAAGGCTCTACATCAGTACCAAGTACAAAGATGCATTCGTCTCTGGCATCTAACATCTCCTTGTTTAATTCTTTTAAAAAAAACAAAGAATGTTTATTTTGTTGACTAGAATAAGAGCAAAATGGCACATTTTTTCGGGTGTGAAGTCAGTCACAATTCTAATTGAAAACAGTTACCCATGTTTTTTAAATACATCTGAGAATCTGGGATTAGAAACAGTCTTGCTGGAACTGGCATATGGCTTCAAGGAAGTTCTGTTGGATAGAAATCATTATTTAATACTGAAATGCAATAGATTATAAAGGATAACAATAAAGTTTCAATGAACAAATGAAGTAATGAAACTTTATTAATCCCAGAGGGAAACTGTATTTCAGCATGTAATTTACAACATACGTACATGCAAACATACATATATGCTTTGAAGAAACAGAGATAATTCAGTTATTTAGATAAAATAACTATTGTATTTACACAAGCGCGAGCTGAGTATTGCCAGGTGGTGCAAGGTGTAATGAAGTAGATCAGAGCAGTACTCAGCGCACACAAAACTCTTGGACCTTCTGAAGTCCATCACCACCTCCTTGGTCTCTCCAATGTCGAGCAGCAGCCGGTTCAGTTTGCACCACTCAGCAAACTCCTTTACTAGATTCCTGTCCTCATGTTCCTGCCCATCCTACACCCAACAACTGCTGTGTCATCTTAAAACTTCTGCAGATGTTTGGCACTGGACAAAACTGTCTACTAAGTCAACAACTAATAGAAATAATCATCTATCTACAAATACCGGAGTGACCTCAGTGTAAGGTGATTCCATACCTTTCCCATTTATTTAACTGAAAACCATAATATAAAGAACACGTTGCCATGTATTGAATGTCTCACTCAGGGCAGACATTAGAACAGATAAAAATTAGTAATTATATGTCATGTAGCCATGTTCCTTGAAAAGAACAGTGTGAACTGGTTAAGGGAAACAGTGAAAAAGGTCATTGACACTGTGTCAAGATGGCTAACTGGTAGAAGAGACCATTCTGTTTCTATTAACACTCTATTCAAAATAAAGAGGTATTTCATGTGAAGAAGCTGTTGATATAGGGGGGAGTGGTGGTGCAGTGGGTTTGGCTGGTGCCCGCTCTGTGGGGGGGTGTGGGGTTTGAGTCCTGCTTGGGGTGCCTTGTGATGGACTGGCATCCCACCCAGGGTGTTTCCCCTCAGTCTTGCGCACCGTGTGTTTCCTGGATAGGCTCTGGCTTGCCGCGACCCCGTTCAGGACAAGCGGTCGTTGACGTTGGTTGGCTGGTGTTGATATAGTCAATGTCAGTGATTTATTAAAGTAGATAAGTGTTTCTCATTCTAATTCTTTGCAATGTATTTAAAATGAACCTGGGATGTTTGGGTGCAGGTCCGAATCTGGTTCAGTCCGTTTTCCCCATGTCTGCATTTTTTACCTGGTTTCCTCCCGCATTCAAAGACATGCCATTTGGGTGGATTGGCAGCGCTGCGTTGCCCTTTGTGAGTGTCTGCATGTGTGGGTAACCTATGATGAATTGGCATCCCATCCAGGGTGTACCCACGCTTGTGCCCACTGATTCCAGGATAGGCTCTGGACCACGAAAACCCTCACCAGGACCAGCGGTTTGCAAAAGTGAATTAAATGAAGGAGTGAATACCCAAGACAAATTTTTTTGCAAATTGATGAAATCTGATGAAAATCACACGGTGGAATATGTTTTTGACTTTGACTACTTAATACTTACTGTTCTGTTTTATATGTGAACATATATTATTGCAATCGTTAAAGTTAGGTATTATTTTTGCTTTCCTGTCTACACCAAACTCTTTATTTGCACAAGAGACTCAACAGTCAGCTGTTAAATTGTCCAGATGTTTGATCCTGATCATGAGTAATTCCTGTACGGGGTTCCCCCCTCCGCATTTGCCAATGTGCTGCACCACATCCACTGTACCTGGAAAACGATACGAATGTGGTCACCTTACGCTACGACACGCCTACATTAAAGGGTACTCCATTGCATGGACCCAGCCATGATGGTGAAATTTTCCAGCAGACTTCCATCAGCCCTTTCTGTTTTGCTCAATGTCTGCAAGCGCTCAACATTTCTTTTGTTTTGTGTTTTTGCTCGATGTGCTGGAAAGAATTCGCACTCAGGATTGACCCAGCTTTCACCAGAGTTCTCGATGATTCCTTGTCTTATAAACCACTCCCAGATGGAATGTAACTTTTATTAATATGCTTTCCTCATTATTTAGAACTTTACTTGTTTGGCTCAGAGTTCTGTTCTTAAATTCTGTTCTGTTGTTTTCAAAAGCACAGAAAGAAATGGCTTAACATTATATCTGTGGGAAAGTCCAAAGTTTAGGAAACACTTGATGATGGAAACATATAATGCTTGTAGAACCAAGCCACTCTGTACCAAAAGTTATAACTCAGTTTTATAATGTTGCCTATTATGATACAACCAAGGAAATACATCAGGAAACTGGAAGCACACCATCATGTTAGAAAGGAAAAGAATCAGAGCACCAAAAGAAAAAAAAAAAACACAATTGCCTACAGATTCAAGTAAATGCAAAACAAGGGCAAAGGGTTACATGTCAAGGTCGTGCAACACCCTCTGAGGACTTCGAAAAAGGGGACAATATCTTCCAAA
This sequence comes from Scleropages formosus, assembly GCF_900964775.1. Classification (NCBI taxonomy): domain Eukaryota; kingdom Metazoa; phylum Chordata; class Actinopteri; order Osteoglossiformes; family Osteoglossidae; genus Scleropages; species Scleropages formosus. The sequence continues at coordinate 23,538,426 of NC_041813.1, forward strand.
ATTCATCATGATTATTAATGATGTTGCTCAAAAGTTAACTTTTCTAAAGGAATTTAGCTATTCATTTGAGTCAACCACACACTTACAAAGGGAAATAAAGCATAAAATACATTTTCTTATGAAATATCCTAGAATATTGAAATAAATTCCAGAACTTTAACAAAAACAACTTTAACTGCTCTATTCCTGTTATATCTAAACTTTCTGCTACAAATACAACAGATAATCAGATGACCTTTACTATGAATTAAATTCTTTTTCAACATTATATGAAACACACCCTCCCAACATGTAACAGAACTTCAAGCCCTCACATAAACAGGTGATCATGATCAGCAAGAACAAATGGAAATGGATCTGATCTGATGCAACAGATCAGATGATTGTAGGCAGGTGGAGCTAGTTGGTGAACAATAGGATCAGCTGGCCCTGGTACAGATGATTGCTGTCAGATGGGCCCAAGCGGGGGAAGAAAGCACTCGGTCAGAGTGTGGCGAGATGGTTGCCATCAAGTGGACACAAAATGCCATGATGTCAGAGTGAGTCAACTACCCCCAAGTCAGGCTGATGTAATGCCCTACCGTACAGAGGTCTTTCAACATGTTAACCAGTGACAGGTGCCATGGTATGGTTCAAAGGTGAGCAAATCCACTCAGAAGAATCTTTGCCATTCAGAACACTTGTCATGGACCAGTGTTTAGTGCTTCTTCCAGGAGTGGGAGGAGCTACACAAGGCTGATCTTTCATTTCACATAATGTTCTTGTCCTGCATCAAGGGTAATATGATATTTTTTGCATTTATTATTATTTTAACTTCATGTTATTATCATATCTTGACCTGAGTCTGTGAAATGTTGTATCAAAATTGTTTTTTAAATTACTTGGATGTTCAGTGTTTACAGTAAAAACTGTTTACAAGTCTACTTGTATGCAATTATTGAGGCTTTGATATTATTATTATTATTATTATTATTATTATTATTATTATTATTATTATTTATTATTATTTTTTTTTTTTTAATTTTGTAGTTTATGTTAAAAATGAAAAGGCTATTCTTAGGTTAATCAATGATTTGTTTCATATGAAATCAGTGTTTTCAGAGTTATAAATGTATCTATAAAACACAGCAAAAATCAAATCTGATCTTCCAACAAAACTAGCTATTGTCAATTAAACTGACTAAGTAAATAAAAAAAACAAATAAAACCCCAGTCATCTCGGTGTTATTAAACATTAACTCTATGACAGATGGCTTTGTCATGGAGTGAAGAGATGTCATCAATGGTTCACGGTTTATTCTGAAATTTATTTGTATGATTACACAAAAGTAGTGTATTTACAGTGCTGCAGTATAGTTGTTTAGATAATAATAGGTCACTTTGCAATCTAAGATCTAAACATCTTTTAATTCATACAGGTGAAATGATTCTCAGAATTATATTCACTAAGTTGTGCATACGCACAGAAGTAATGTCTGCACCAATTTTTAGAAGCTTGAAAATAACAGAACTTAAATTCTTTTTTTTGCAAGAAGTGACCTCTCCCAATAACTCTAAAAAGAAATTGGGCTGTGCAGGTGCTCAGTCCCTATAGCTCAGCAACACGTAAACACCGAGAACTTGTTAGTAATGCAGACAGAAAGGGATGTATGATAGTCTTGTATTTCACTCATTGTCTCCAGTTTATCTGGGGTTGAGGAAAAAAGAAAGTACTGGTATTCTTTGCAATGGATTGACGTTCCTCGAAGGTGTCAGCGCTCAGTGATTCTAGGATAGGCTCTGGTTCACCGCAACCCTGCTCGTGACGAAGTAGTTATTGAAAGTGGATGGATGCATTGAGCAACTGATGGTTTCATTTTTGGCTCTAAACGGGTGTGTAAAAGTGCTCCTTTTCATATTTTAACTTTGAAATGAGGCCAATAATCTAGTGACTTCCACTGAGCTGAAAACCCCTGTTCATTCAGCCATACTCAAGACACTTGTTAAATGTTGATGGCTTCTTGCCATGAAGTTTGGCACTTGAGAAATAAATTGTTTAGGAATGATATGGACGTATGTCACATGACATCTCTTTTAAACAACCAAGATACTCTGGTGGGCAATTGTAAAGAGAACACACTGTTTTCCTGGCTGTGGCAATTTTAAATTACCAGCACACATGGCAAGAGGGTTTTTGGGGCCACTGGCAAGAGAGGCTTACAAAATCCCTCCAAGATGAGTCTAGTGGTGGTTCATTTTCTTTGGGGGCCGGAGGTTGAATTATTTCAGCATGACCTCAGCAATCTGTAGACTAAATAACTTGTGCCGAGAGCAGGTGCCACTCTGCATAGTGTGAATTTTTACAGTGTTAAATGAGGTTGCAGTGCTGGACTTGATGAGAGTGAATTTTTTTTAAATTAATTAATTTTTTTCCTCCCCCCACAATAAGCTTTCCCCCGATGTCCATTGTGTTAAAAGCACTACATATTTATTTGAGTCTTTGATGTTATAAAGGAAGGAAATGTTACCCCAGTCATTCACAAGAGGGGGGGGGGGGAGGCAGACCCTTAAATGCTTACATTTCATTTTTCATTGAGAAAAAAGGAAACCCTTCCAATGAACTAATGTTTCGGTGACTGTGAAATCAGCTGGGTTTATTTTAAAGCGGTCCTCTATTTTTGCAGTAATATGTGCTGATTATTTCATAATGTTAGTTTTGGAAATGGAGGAGTGCCCTGCTGGATGAACCATCTGCGTGCACACTATGGACTGGGACTTGCTTTATTCCAAGAGAAGAGCTGCAGGCTTGGCCCTCTCTTTGTGTCCCATGTATACACAAGGGGGTGTGCATGCAAACCATCCTGCAGAAACTTCACGTTTCAGGCATGTTCGTACAGGATGTAGAGATGAGCAAATCATATGTCTGATGCAGTCTAAAGAATAAAAGGCAAAAATCTGTGGCTTAACATATGCTATATATTCATGTACTAGATAAATTATACCAGTCCAGGCACCAAATACTAGATGGAAAACAATCAGGGTGGAAGAAGACCCAAAAGCGTTTTTTTAACCAATACACCAAATTTCGAATGTTGACTGATATATCGTTGTTCCTCAGGGAGGGGTGGGTGTCAGGGCAGAAGTCATCTCTTCGAACAGATGGTGCTGGGATGTGCTGAGTGTTCCTGGAGCATGCTGCTTTTAGTGAGCAGCTATTTAGGTGGTCCAGCGGTAAGTCAACAACCGATGAGGTCTGCACAGTGTAGTCGATTCTCCCTGGTGCAAGATAGCTTGTGTGTTTATTCGTTCTCATCAGGACACTTCTTTTTAACCCCGAAAAGACATGAAATGGTTACGGGTAGCTGAAATTTAACTCCCTCGGCTGCGGGGAGTCTTCAGTGAGGTGGAGCTTCTGTTACACGGCGGAAATGTTGATGGCCTTACGATTGGCCTTGTACTGTTACACCCATCCTGGCCATTGGGCACATGAGAGGGCTGGATGAAATGAAGACTGCTTCTTAAGCACGGGGTAGTATGACAAATTCCAGTCCGCTGTAGTCTCAGCTGTCACAGACTGCAGGATGTCCAAAATTTCACAGCCATCCCGCCACACCAAAAATATCATGGTGTCAAATGTTTATATAATCAAAGAGCATTGAGCAAAAAAAAAAAAAAAGTTCTCAGTGTAGATTATTGCTCTGTATCTCTGGACTTCTCAGTTAGTGAAAAAGGTGAAATTAAGCCGTTGAGTGTAGCAGTGGCTGAAACGGCACGCTATTCTCATGCAACATGATACAGGGAGTCCTGCGTTAAACCTTTTAATTTCCGCCCCTTCTTGTTCTCAGGAAGCTAAGTTGCAAGTTCAACGTGAACTGTTTTGTGAAAGGAAGGAAAGTACCGCTCGTTCTCATGAGCCAGTGTTTGGGGGGAGAAAAAAAAAACGAGCACCCGTCTTTAAGATACATTCTAGGTAATCATTTTCAACTGCAATTAATAGGTTAACGAGAAAGAAGGAACAAAACAGAATTGCCTTTTAGGTAATGCAAACCTGCCCTCCTGTATCATAATAACACCATTGTGGTCCATCTGCTGTCAAGCTCCAAAGAAATTTTTTTTTTTTTGGAAAATTTTTCCTTTTCAGTAGTTCACCATGAACAAATTATGTAATTCTATCCTTTGAAGACCTTTTTTAAGGTAAGAGTTCTTCCAAAATGCTGTATTAATCTGGCAAAGTACAATCCTTTTAACTAATATGCTACTGCTGTATTTCAGCCATGCAGATACTACTCTAAATTTTAAGTAGCGGAGTGACTAGAGGTGGAGATAATGAGCCTGTGCTGAGCACTGTCAGACGACAAGAGATGATCCTTCACATGATGTAGGTTACAGTTTACTGAATACGCATTTTATCCGGTCATACAATTCTGTTTTTTGGTGGTTCAGTCAAGTTAATTATTGGTGGCAGAGGTCAGCGCTTCCAGATTTCACATATTAGGACCAACTGGGAGAACACATGCATTTGAATAAAAATACTGGACATAATTAAGCATATGGCTAAAAATATTTACAATGGATTTTTGGCAATTAATTACATGCACTATTTGCTATCAGGTGAAGGTAGTAATATACACTGAAATAAAATATTGGCTTGCAAAGAATACTGTCCGCTGCTGAGCTTTTTTGTGGTGTTGAATAATATTTCTAGAGCTAAATAAAATGTATTAATGTCTCAAACTACAAGTGATCTTATATAACCTCTGTCCTTCCTCTTCATGCAATGACGCATGGTTTGTTTGTGACCTCCTCCGCCCCCCCCCCCCCCCCCCCAATACCTGGCAGTGAATACTCTTTCACTGGAGCTTTTTTGTTGTGTATTTCTGTAATCCTTTATAAAATTCCTGTCCCATTATTTTGTGCATTCACATAACCAGCCTGAGCTGGTGCCAGTGGATGGGAGATAAAGGAGTGAGAGTCAAGGGTCAATGAATGAATACAGTTCTCTAGGTGAGCTCAGTAAAAACTAGTGAAGAGAGCAGATGAGTGGTAGCAGGTTGCTCATGCTGGAGGTGTCGGCACACGAAACGGGCAAGTGATGGGCCATAATTTTACCTTCCGCAATACGGACACAAGGCAAGGAATTTGCCACGTCGCTGTTCACCATCGCAGGATGAACAACAATGCGAACCATACCGGGATCCTTCACCTCTTTTGTGATGAAACAGTGAAGGGGATGTTTGTCTTCTGAGGGACTGAAGAAGTATCAGAAACAGCCCCCAGATACATCTAACTTTAAAATATTTGCAAGCCTCTGGAGTTTGTGTTATGACAACATAAACGGCAATTCGTTCATCCTTAGCTGTCTTGCGTAATTTCTCAAGTTTGGTCCGCACGCCTTTGTTTTCATCACAACATACCTATTTAACACAAAAGGCTTATCTTCTTTGTGATCTCATTTGTAGACCCGTTGGTAAAATGCTTCATTTTGTAAATGAAAATGACCTTATAATACTGTTATGGTATATAGCAGTCAATACCATGGTTACATACAAATAAAGCACCAAAATAAAATTGCAAAGACTGTTTAGCTGAAACTACACGTAGAGAAAGGATGACACAGTAAATTAAAAACATTTCAGGGATGTTTTTATCATTAGACATTAGCTAAATGTTTCTGTTACTAAGGAATAGAGTTGGCATTAACAAAATGATTACTGTAAATTGGGAAGAGATGGGGAGGGGGGGGTAATTGGTGTACATTTACGATGGGGGACCAGATCAAGAGTAAGGGGTCGAACTAATTGCCAAATGATGGTTATTATTATTAAAAAAGCTTGGTGGTAACATTTTCTCAGGCCCTCTTCTCCTAGTCGAGGTATGGGTACCGGTAGGTGTCACTTACTCTGTTTGGTATAGTATATGAGAATAGTACAATTTGTGACCAGTTTATACAGAACTCCCCCTGCCCCCAGGTGGTTTGATGATGATGGTAAGCATCACTTCTGACCTCAGTATGGTTGATGCATTAACCTTCAGATGCATTCAATTTGCAGCCTATCCTATAGACTGTATTTTCAGCATGGTACCTTGAAGGAGGACTAACATATCTTTAAAAATGTTTGGACACATTCAAGAAGTATCTGTGAATTTGACTTTTTTTGAAGAAAAAAAAAATGTTCAATGTATCCGTGTCTGGCAATATACCTCTTGGAAAAAACCATCTCACGAGTGGAGGCTCTCAGAAAGCCAAGATCTGAGTGCACATCCCTATGGGAGCGAAAACCAACCCTGCGTGTCCTCGACACGGTACCTTCCCTAACTTTTGTGTACCAGTGTCCTGGGTTCTCCCTCAGCTCAAGCATGTAAAGTTCCAGGCAGAATAAAATGTGCATTGTGTGCTTGACAGAACTTCAAGAGTAATACAGCTCATCTTTTCAGTGCTAATCCGTCTAAAGCGACTTTCTGACTTACTGAACCGACTACTACTGGCCATCAGAAGAGCACCGAATTCAAAACTTGCCCTTTGTGCACCCTATGCCTACTTGGGCTCCGACAAAAACATTTCCCCTTTTCGCTGTCGCAGTGTGAAGAGTCCAGCTGGGTTCGTCTTAAAGGCTTTGATGTGTTCATATTTCTACGTGCCTTTGGAATCTCATATGGCAAGATGTGAAATGTGGAAAAAGTTCCACTTTATTAACTGTTTTGATGACCACGGAGGTTTTTGTTGTTATAGTGAAATGGGAGAAATGTTTACGTTCATGAAAGCACATATGTTTCCCATGCCAAGATTTTGCATTACTGCACTCCTAACTACCTGTGTTAAGTTCTTCTAAACTACGATGGTAAGGATAATGAATATCAAGTATGAATTTTTAGAAGGCCTTAATATGCAGTGCTTTCCATCCCAAGTGTACCACTGTAATACTATTTTTTTTCCCTACTGGATGCCATTCCTTCAAATTCCCTGAAATATTTAACATAAAGCAGTTACATTAAATATGCCTTTTATTTTCAAGCCACCTTACATTATGTTTTATGAATGAGGGAGGGGGGGAAAAAGAGCATTTCATGATCAGTGGTCTTTATCCCCAAAATAATGAATATGGAATAAATTATCTGATGACATTTTAGATATCATTGCCAATATATGCAGAAACTGTAGGTGTCTAAAAAGGATACATTACATGCCACCCACATGAGCCAGATGCACAAACATAAGGCTAGTAATTTTATCCACTTTGTTTCTGAACGTTTCGTGCGTAGAAATCATTGACTTGTCCTTCTTTTCAAATCTAAAGGAATAATTATCTTTCTGTGTCGCTGACATCTTGTTCCTTTTAGTCTCAGAAAAATGTTTTTTGATTCTAAGTTCCTTTGGTTTTCTTGTGTTTAATTTAAAACGATAATATCGTATATCATGCATTATGCAAGCTTGGATTTTCCTCTGACCCCAAACACTTCGAACACCTGTTGAGGTGTAATAAGTCACTTAATTTGAGCAAATTCCACACTTTGAATCTGGCCACTTGTGGAAAGATCTTTGACAAAAATTTGATTGTAATGGGCAGTTCTGTGATGCTAAATCCTGCATGGACACACTTCATTCTAAGTTTTTTTTTTTTTTTTTGTGGGTCGTATACCTGAATCATCAGTTGTGAATGATCATGCATCCCATTACAGTGATTCGGTGTCACCCACAGGTCAAATACTGCCTGAGAATACTGAGCCAGCTATCCACCTGATTTGGAAGGGGAGAACATACAAACTAACAGTTTGGGTTACATTTAAACCTGTAGCCGCTGAGCTGTGAGATGAGTGCTACCAGCTGAACCGATGTGTAGTTTACAGTATTGTCCTTCTTGCTTGTGAGTAATTTTATCAAAGACCAGCTTCTTTCTTTTACTATCAGTAGCCTTTCATCAAATTCTATTTTATAAGAAACGGAGTACAAGGAATACCTCAATGATGATGTATAAGTTGCCAAACTTTGTCATACCAGTATATTGAGAAATACTTAAACTAGGGTCCATACTAATATTTTAAAAAGTTCGATGCCCAGAATGAATTCAGGGAAAATGATATTCTATGTAGTATGATTGCCATGTGGGTAAATGTGCTCCTCTTCCCCTCCAAACTGCTGAGTCCTGCTAAACATTGAAGAACCATGTCCTTTAAACCCATTTCTCTCCCCATCTCCTATCTGCATCATAAAGTTACACTACATTATCTGTCTCAGATAAATCTGTAGTCCTTTTAATTATATAGCCAGCTACTTGTGTAATGTGAACCAGCAAAAATGGTGGTACTGGACAAACTGAGAACTGTACACCTGTATTTCTCTGTGTGCTGGCAAAATGCACTTTTGTTTACTCTGAGTTATACATTGCTTGGGAGAAGAGCATCTGCTGAATAAATGTAAGTGTAATTTGATCATCAAAGACGCAGAAAGGCGCAAGGCACAGACAGCCTTTCATATGAGTGCTTAAATTTGTGAGATGTAGGTCCCTTTGGGGAAAAATATTTGCTAAATGAAATGCACTCCAGCTTAACCTGTGGTTATTGGAATCCAAATGAAGGAGTGAATCATTGCTCACGGCCACATGAATGTGGTGTTTTAAGTGCTTTAAATCAATGGTTTATGAGGATTCTTCATGCAGTGCATGCTCCAAGAAAGCCCTCCTGCAGAAGTGTGCACCGCTGTGGCTTTTGCCCTTTGTTGTCCCTTATCTATGAGGCAGTGCAGGAGGAGAGGCTGCATGCGGTCTTATCTAGCACTTCTAATTTCCCATGTTTGTTTCATCTCTGACTGTGACTGGATGGAAGAAAAGTGGCCTTTTTATTTTGCTGAACATCTCCTGAGGATTTGCTATTTGAAGTTTTTAATTTGATTTACTGATGTTTTTCAAATAAGCCAGGAAAAGCTTTACTTTGCAGAAAATATTTTCAATTTATGGTACCATAAAAGATAAACGAATCACTGTCCATCTCAGCTCAGACATTCAAGTGGTTTTCAGGAGTTATCGCTAAGGTAGCCGGGAAAATCGTGTATGATGTATTTCAGTGAGCTGACGTTAGTTAGCGGGAGAGCAATTAGTAATTTCAATTAACCTTTAAAAGGCGTCCGGTCTTCGATGAAGCCCGGTGACCTGCTGACATAAATCCAGCCCTTTGTTGAAAGCACTTTCAGAAGATGGAGAATGGAAATGAGGACCTGCCTGAAAACTATGAGTTTTTGAGAAAATGATGGTCTGGACCTTATTTATAATCTATTCTTAGACCCTTCATCCAAAGCTTGTATACTTGACTTACAGGCCAACGAATTGTACGCAGCTGGTCAATTTGAGAACCAAGAGATAATGAAAATGCTTAGTTATAACAAATCAGGAAAATATGTGAATTTTTTTTCTTTCTCAAAGAAATAACATGTGCTAAATGATCTTTTCTGTCATTGACAAATGTAGATGGTCTAATGAAACCACTGGAAAATGAGTTCTAGTTTCAACACAAAAATTGAGCCCAGGCTAAGATTGGCACCTTCCGTAAAGATACTTAATGCCCTCAGAAAGGGCATTCATCACTTCCCCAGTGCTGATGTTAGGGTCAGTGGGAGCTCATAGCAGTGACTCTCCAGTGGTCAGGAAGTGTGACAGGTGTTGTAGGGAGTCCATGTGCCTGGGATGATATCAGCTGTATGGTGAGCACAGCTTTGTCACAGTCACCCTACTGCCATTAAGCAGCTGCCATCCAGAGAGACAGAGGTTGCTCTGGATCATTAGCTGTGACAGTTATGCAGTGTGCATGTTAAGCACACTCTTTTTCTTTTTTTTTTTGAGTTTCAATAATGCTTTACTGTTTCAGATGATAGTACATCACACTGACTACAGTAAAGATTACAGGCTTCTCCCACAAGGACATTTACTTTCTAGAACAGAACTTTTTTAAAGCCTTGGTGACATTGAGCATCTTCTAGAGATCTGGACTTTTTAATCATGTAAAACCATCATCTAGCCCTAAAAAAATAGCTGAAAGGAAAGCCTTACTTATCAGTTTAAAACCTGTATGCTTTTTTTTTCGGTTCGCTTGAAAGGCAACTTCGTTAGGAATGACTCTATGTAACCTGATTTTATTGTTCATTGATCGCACATGATGCATTATAAATAGTTAGGCAGAGAGGAGTTAACAGACTCCATCCATTCATTTTCGGTTAACGGCAGCCGAAAACAACAAAATAAAGAAAACAGATAAGCGATGAAAGGGAAAAGCAAGAAAAGAAACAAGAAAAGGGAGTATCCGGGGGCATGGGGGCGCAGCGGGCTTGGCCAGGTCCTGCTCTCTGGTGGGTCTGGGGTTCGAGTCCCCCTTGGAGTACCTTATGACGGACTGGCGGGACGTCCTGGGTGTGTCCCCCTCCCCCTCCGGCCTTCTGCCCTGTGTTGTTGTGTTAGGCTCCGGCTCGCCGCGACCCCGCGCTCGGGACAAGTGGTTTCCGACTGTATGTGTGTATTTTTATGAGTGTATGGCCAAAGACCCAGTTGTGTTCAATTGTATTATTTTTTTTTTCTGTAGGCCACAGAAGATGTCTGATAAAGCACGTACTGTGGTTTCAAAACTGAAAAGCACTTATCTTCTCTGTAGTGTCAAATCAACAATTTCTTGTTATCAGTAACTGTAGAGTGTGTTTGTTTTCAAGCCAATTACTATGAAATCATTGTTGAAGTGAGTCCAGCCACCAGGGTCTGACAGCCACATGGCCTGGGTAAGGAGGGCACTGGCCCACCAAACCACTTCCTAATGATCCCAGCATGTTCCAGTCAATTGGACATCCAGCAATCTCTCTCTTCTCGCTCATTCTCCCACACAGAAGCGATCCCACAAGCTCACCCCTCATGGCTTCCCACAAATGCAGTTCATTTCATTCATTAAGCGCTTGGTTTGGGCTATTCATACCGTAGATATGCATCGCTGCAATGTGAAACACCTTAGACTTTCATTTTATCCTCTTTTCCACGAACAGGTTACTTCTCTGTGTACTCTAAATTTAGCAAACACTTATGCTGCGGTTAGAGTAATGAAATTGCGTCAAGTGTTTGCTCTACATGTGACTTGAAGCAGTAAATCAGTGTGAGCGGTTCTGCACGTTCCCTCTTGATTTGATGTAGGTGGCTACCTAAACAGTGCTTTCCCAGAAACCGCTCTCGTTGATTACAAGTTTTGATGTTTTCTGTACGTGTGCCTCAAGCAGATGCTAGCGATTATGGGCACTGCCGAGCACTGATTGCCGCCGCCACCCCCCCCAACCCTGCTTTGTGTTTGTGAAACAACCAAATCGGATATGGATGGCTCTCCCTCAGTCCAAACACATTACGCAGCATGGAGAAGGAAACCCGCCATTGTTAATAACTGCAGGAGTCATCAGGTGAATTAACGCTTACCTTGAAAAGACTCTTGCATCAAACCGTTCTGCCTCTAATTAGGATGTTCTTGAGGAATTGCACATGTGTTACTTCGGATCCCAGTAGGATCTAAAGAATAGCTTCATAAATTATTGTAGAGTCACAGCTCTAGAAATGGATAAAAATGTAAGCTGATTACATGGTTTGGTTATTTTAGCTCTAGTATTAGGTCCATGTGCTGCTGGGTGTCAGAGCATATGGTTTGGTGTCAAAGAAGTGTCTGCAAATTATACTTGAACCTTGAAAGCTGTCCTCATGGCTAAACACACTTTGATAAAATAGTGACAAAAAGAATCACCTAAGGAATTATGGCAGCTTTGAGATGATCAGTACTACAAAATGTTAGACGCAGAACGTTGAGTTGTTCTGATGATTTGTCTTGGCTAGAAATTATATTTATGAAGCTTTTAAACGTGTCACATGGGCCTTATCTGCTTATAAATTCTTAGTCTAGGAACAACGGGTCATATGGTTCCACAGATACTGTCAGGAGGGACTAGGGCAGCTGTTGCTGAACTAGGCTTGAAGCTCAAATTTTTAGGGGTTCTTCAGTAAAACAATAAGTTTTAACATGTCATCGATTATTATTATGCACCGCACCGCACCACACACACACACACACACACACACACACACACACACACACACACACACACACGTACATACGTTGTCTGAGCCGGAGCCTAACCCAGCCGCAAGGAAATAGACCCACGGGGGGACGTCAGGCCGTCGCAAGGCATCCCAAGCAGGACTAGAACTCCAGACCCACTGGAGAGCAGGACCCAGGCAAACCCACTGCACCCCCCCCCCCCATGTAATACGCACCTTTCAGAAGCAATTCTAAGTGCTGCTGTCACATTATTTTGGATTGCTGGAATGTTCTCACTTCCTTTCATAAAGAAATTACACCCAGTGAGATTGCGTCAATATGGGTGGTGTGGTACAATGAGAATGCTTTTCTTCTATCGAAAAGTCTCAAATGGAGACAACAGTACGTGAAGGAACACTGCCATGGTACAAACATTGCTCCTCATCTCTGTCCGTTTCTCAAAACTAGGGTAAGAAGTATGTCTGCCTTTGAACATGTCCTTCTCAGTTCTTGTATATATTATGCAGTAATTAATGACTGTTTCTGGGACAGGTAATATTTTTTTCTGAATATACCCAACATGCAGCTCAGTGCTTCTACATTGTCACCTGTAATAGTCTTAATTTGTTGATCAGACCTTGCATAATATGTTTAAAAATATCTAAAGTGGAATTGCATATTAATTGTTGTTTTTATTTGTATATGTGTATTTATTGATTTACACATTGTGGTTTATAATGAGAGCAACGTGAAAATAAATGGGACTGTGGTGATGCAGCCTGATGCTTTGTGGTTTGGGACAAGGATTCATAATAAATGTTTGTGGTTCATACGCTGCTGCCTGCTATTGCTGTGGCATCCTTTCTGTGGAAGTACCTGCTCGGAAATACTCCGCTAAAAATATCCACTTAGGATGCGTTGGATAAAACTCTCAGCTAAGTAATAAAACGTTGACCAGTGCAACAACGTCACGGTACTGTGTCCTCAACAAGAACATCATTTACGTTTTCCGATATCAAAAGTCACAAATACATTTTCACGTTGTTTAGAGACTGAGCGACACAATGGCATAAAGGTAAAGTGTTTTAGGTGAACTTGTGCTTCTAAATTGTGTGTGTGAGGAGAGAGAGAGAGAGAGAGAGAGAGTGCCCTTTGAACAGGCATCCCATCCACGGTATACCTTGCTCCATGTCCTAAGCTTCTAAATTCCAGAATAGGTTATTGACGACCTGCAGCGGACAAGTGGTTATTGAATGAATGAATAATTGTTTATATTTTTTAAAATATTCATTGACATGTTCCTGTTTCAACTTATTATTCCAGGGTTGATTTATTCAGTTACTTTATGTTTATTAAACTTCAGCTGAGACAACACAGTCGGCCTTGGATATAAGAACACGTGTAATGTATTCATTTATAACTTTTGACGTTATCTACTTCATTCCTGTGTTACTTATAGTATAGACTAAATATTGGGACTTTGTTTTGCTGCCTATGGGATTTGCCTTCCATGACATCAGTCTTGTTTTCAGCTGCAACGATGGTGTGAAAATCAAACATTGCTTATGGAGGGCTGTCTGGAATAACCGCACAGGTGGGTCGGCGTTTCGAATACCGACGTCTATGCAGCCATCGCTTGTGGTCTATTCTCAAATCACAGCTCAAGAGGAAAGCCCGTAGTCGGTCACAGATGTCCGTGACAAAGAAAGTCAGAGTGATAGCTGTGCACCGTTTTGTCACGTATACAAGCTGCCAGTGGAGTCCGTTCATGTTCTGAATGCTTCCACGTGGATTTAAAAATATGTCCTTCAATTATAATATCGTAGCCTCTCCCAAGCTTGAGTTGGGGAAAATGCATTGCCAATTGGTCGTGCTAAAACTGTCAAAAACATTTAGCAGTCATTTATATTTATCTGTATCAGAGCTTAATGCTAACCCTCAGGTCTGTGTGCCGGCAACCGGCATAGCAACTGAGGGTCCATGATATAAATACATTTTGGCCTTTTAGTGAGGTCTCAATTTGACTGTAGACAGTGATGAATTTAGGGCGTTAACAAGTATTTCTCTAAGCAATACTGTGCATTATGCTGACAACTAGGAAGTGAAAAGCAGTAAAACAATACCTTTGAGTCCTGAGCTATCACTCAACAGTTACAACCAATATGCACACATATCTGCTGAGATGTGTATCGCTTTGGAGAAAAGCATCTGCTAAATGAATAAATGTAAAAGATATTAAGCACAGCAATCACATGAGGAACAGGTAAACACCAGCCAAAGCAAACTTGATCAGGCAGGCAAGGATTATAGCACGCACTGACAGAAATGTGACAATCCTCCAAGGCCCAAATTCTCTTTTTTTAGACTTGTGTAAATGGATAATTGATTGGCTTGATTGATTAATTGATTGGTCACAACAAGTGTGCTGGAATCCTCTAGGTGGCTCCATGGTCTCTGGTTGTCACTCATAGTATTGCTCCCAGAGGATGTAACAAATATTTTCTGGTTTTTATAACAATTTCAAGGTGTTGGGAAATCTGATTAGAAAACACAACTTTTAGGCAAGTTCTAAAACCTTCAGTAGCAAGAACGGTGGTGTTGCACTAAGCGTATTTTGAAAATCATGTGTTTGTATCTGGTTCTCTCCATCTGTTGGTGACTTGTCGCTTTTGACAAGTTTTGCTAAATGTAAATGTATCTCTTACAGCAGACTGACATTCATGCTTAGTTGTTTCGGGGAGCATGTGTGACTGCTCCTATACAAGTTCCTGTGGCTCATGTTGCATGATGCGTATTTCCATAAAAGTTTAATGGTCCAATTCTTTCACAGCTTTTTCCGTTTTTTTTTTTTAAGTACTGTATACAGTTCCTTTAGGCTGGTTGTGTAAATACAGGTTGTATTCACTTTGCATACAGCAGTTTCAGAAAATGGCTAATGCGAAGGAATGTCCATTAAAAGTAAATGAATGACAATATTTGTAACTTCAATGTTTGTAAAATGAGGATCGAGTGCAGGATTCATAAAAAAAAGACACTCTTGGATTTCGAATGTTTTGTTGTCATTATAGTACAAAAATTTTACGCCTGCTTTCATAAATGAATATTGTAAATTGTGATTCTTTATACAAATATGATGTTGGTGATGAAATAAAGTTAAATTTTCAATGACTTTATGTAGGTATTTTCACATGCAACCTATTCATAGGACACATTTCTCATGGCAAAACTGACAAATGATAAAAATGCCACCTTCTTTCAAACTTTTCCCAGATTTTCTTCACTGCACTTATACATTAGCTATGTAAAAGTAAAATAACATTTTCTGGCTCTTCCTGAAATCATTGACATATTTTCCTCATTCAGCTTGCTTATTTTTTTATTCCAAATAGATTTCCCTACGTGCACTTCTTGACTGCTGCGTCCTGGAACTTTTGCTTCTTTTATTTCTGAAAGGAAGAATTGTAATTTATTCATCAGGTCTTTAAAGTATTCAAGAAAGTCTAGAGATTCATTGGGTCTGTAGAAAGTCTGGTCTTTTTGAAAGAAGAGGAGGGAGAAAGACGGGGGGAACCTTTAAGTTAATGATCGATGAGGTGGCTTTCTTTGACTTCAAAGGTATTGAGTGCCATTTTCAGCATTGCTTTTTTTTTTTTTTTTTTTTTTTTCTCTCTCCTCCCCCCTTCCCCGTTCTCTTAGTGGTTCCATGCGGCACGTGACCTGACCCAACCGCCAACAGGAGCCATTGGGAAGGGTACCCCCACTGGTGCCGCCGAAAGGGGCCGAACAATGTCACTTTCACCGAGGCTGGAGTTTCTTTCAATGGCCATTTTTGTTCCCCTTCCCTGTGGTTTTTCTGGCATCTTGTTTTATTGGTTGCTGCTCACTATGATGTTGGGTTCCCACCCCCCCTTCAAAATAAAGCCGGCGATAATGAGACGGCAACTTTTCAGTGTATGCCGGGAATATGCGTAGCTAATCATATCAGAGGTCACCTTTCCCAGCATCCAGTGCATGGTCTTTGGCATCTGTTTTGTGCCAGGGTTGAATGATGTCACACACTGAGACCTATTCACATAGCGCCTAATCGAATCGCCCTGCCTGGTATTCTTCAGCTCACAAGGCCGCGTTCGCGTCGGGAGTCCTGGAAGGTGTGAGAAAGTGCCCCCTGTGTTAATGCCCCCTCTCCATTGGTGTGAGCAAGCTTTAGCACGTGGTGTGTCTGAGAATGGTTACCCAGGGCCTCATGTTTCACTCGTAGTTTGTCTCCCAAAACACCCTTAAATTAATTTAATTTTGCAATATCAAATGCATTTTTGATGATTTCCTTTTGTTTATTCAGCGCTTGCATAGTTTTCTCTAAATTCGGTTGCAGTTTGAGTATTACTGCGTGTAAACAGTTTTGCAAAGAAACACATTTTTTACATCTAAGCTCCGCTGTTTGGATTCCATCAGTATCACTATTAAACATGCAAAAATTCATTAATTCATTAATATATTACTGATGCTTTACTTTAAGCTTGTACATTTAGCTGCTTAGATTTACCCAGTTGAACAGTAAATTATAAATTAATCCCGGGTAAGTACTTTGACTGGCTCTACCACAGCAGCAATGGGATTTGAAACCAGGTTCTTCATTTCCAAAGTGACAACAATGGGACCAGCAGCCTAAATTCCTTTGTATACATGCTTGTAAATACACACACCACACTTTCTGAACCGCTTGTCCCATACGGGGTTGCGGGGAGCCGGAGTCTACCCGGCAACACAGGGCGTAAGGCTGGAGGGGGAGGGGACACACCCAGGACGGGACGCCAGTCCGTCGCAAGGCACCCCACGCGGTACTCGAACCCCAGACCCACCGGAGAGCAGGACCCGGTCCAACCCACTGTACCGCCGCACCCCTTGCTTGTATATACAGAATTATTTTAATATTTTTCTATTAATATATGTAATTGATATCTTACTGTTCTATCATATAATTATTAGTAGATTATTATAGTATTGCACCTTTGCAGTTGCAGATTCAAATCCCACCTTCTGCTGTAGTAGCCTTGAGCAAGACACTGATCCAAAACTGCTTTGGTAAAAATTACCCGGCTGATACATAATTGTCACTAATGTGGCATTCAGTTGCTTCAGGGAAAATGTTGTATGAATATACAGTCCACATATCAGTGTACATTTACAGTATATTTATTATATTGTATGTGTTATATGTGCGTTGGTCCCATTCCGGATCTACCAAAGGGTGAGCAGTGTCAAAACTCTTGGCAGCCTGGCTTTTGTTTTATTTTTTTATTTTTTTTTTTCCTCTATGTGTTTTTCATTTTAGCAGCAGCTTTCTTCCCAATAAGATTAACAGCACAAGATACTTGAGATTTTTTTTTTTAATAGTTTGATTAATTTTATGAGTGATACACATCAGATGATAAGCATGCATGTATGGGCAAAGGTGCAGAGGAAGTCTTTGATGGTGCTGACTCATGAGTCCAGGGTGCCTGTCTGCTTGTTCTGTAATGATTCATTTTGAAAACAAAGTTGGCAGGGGGTGATGAGTGGCAGGTGAGGGCTCTCTTCAACAGAAACTGTGATCAGAAGTTTATAGTTCCGATAATTTCTAAAAGGGGGGAAAAAAAAAAAAACTAGCTGAAGTATTTAAATTCATATGAAATGCTTAAGAGTATATTGCGGAAATGGCTCCTGTTAAATTATTTTAGAAATAATTTAGAAAAGCTAAAGGAATAAAGCTCGCATTTCAAAGTAATACTATTACATTCAGAATACTTTGTTTTATGAACTGTTAATGATTTATTTTTGTTATGTTGACCTTTTCTTATGATGCCGTCTATGTTTACTGCCTATAGAAGCTGCTTGGAAGCCGACGGAGATGAAGGGAATGCAGGTGCCTTATGAGAATTCTACCATAGCAATATAGTTGAATTTTCTTTTTTTTTTCGCAGTCAAAAGCACCATGTTCAATATACTGTAATGCCTTAAACCTTAATTCCCTGTTTTAAACGTCAGATTTTTAAAATGTCCAGATAGTTTTTCCATGTGGTATAAATACATTACTGTAAAGTTGTGTGTTTTGAAAAGCCTGATTTCTGATGTTCAATGACGCAATGCCACACTTTCGGACTTTTATTGCTGAACGTCTACTGCTGCTGTTACTGCCCCATAATTTTTCCATGACATGGAAAGCTTTAAGTCAGAAATAAAGGGTGGAAGAAAGCAAGCATTCTTAAATAGGGAAATACCATACAGCTTATGTCCATTGAGTCCAAAATATATAGCAAAAAATATATAGAATATGTACATGAATATTAATATGAACGTATGCACATGGAGTATGTGTGCATTTCAGTACTCTGCCAAGATTTCTTACCTCGCAGCATTTTGGAGAACACCTTGATGCCACGTCATCAGTCATCTCTTCTAAAGAAGAAGAAGGAGAAATGACAGAAATTCCTTGTTAGTGTAGAGAAATGTAAATTTATTCTTAAGAAGCAATTTTATTAAGGATGACATTCCTGTTAACCACACACTGTAAGGTCTAGAAGCCTGGGGGGCTTTGGAAGTGAAAACATACACTGCTCTTCACGGTGTTTTACCTAGTGTGACATCTTATAATGGCGCCCTAGGATTACAGATCAGAACCAGGTGACTTCTAGGGTGCGAAGAGAAGTGGCTGAGAAACACATGGCTCTGTTTTCCATACTTCATTTCATCTTGCAGATTATGCAATGAGGAGAGGAACATCCTGGTGCTACACAATCGCCTAACTGCTTTATGGAATTTGAGCTAAACCCCATATCTGTAAAGAACATAACTGGTGTTAGTGCTTATGCTTAGTGTACACACGCAATGTCCACAACTGCTTCTCCCGAGAAAGGGAGGGGAGGAAGACGGGACATACATCGCAAGGCACCCCAAGCAGGACTCAAACCCCAGACCCACAATTAGCAGGCAGTGACCAAACCCGCTGTGCCACCCCTGTGCTCAGTGAAGTCACGTTGCTAACGTTCCTGTGTCTAAGCTGCCGCTTCCGAGCTGTTCCATTTACCAGCAGCAACAGGTATTTTAACATTCACTAAAATTAGTATATGTAAGCTTGAAAACAGATGCACACCCTGTTTCTGTTTCTCTCCTAAAGAATGCTTTAGGACCTTTGTGATGGGCATTAGCGCAAATACGCCGTAATGGCTGGAATACACACAGTGTGGATTTTTTACATAAACCCAATTTTCAGTTACTCGATATTTCCTCAGATGTTTTCTCTCAGGCAACTGGGACCGTTTAAGCTTCCAGAGCAGAAAACGGCTCATCCCAGCCATGTCTGAGCCGTCCACAGACAATTAAAATCTGCAGGTACCAGAACAGCAGACTAGCCTTTCCAGTCAATTAGGCACATTATTGCAGGGATTATCTGGGGTCTTGCTGAATTTCTAGTTTGAAGGAAACCCTTGGAAGACTTTTCTTTATTCACCTAGATAGCCTTCAAACAGTGTGCTAAGCAAGACAAGACCTTAAAGTCTAGCTTCTGCCTTTCGAAGAAAGACAGGAGATACCGAAGGGGGAATAAACCAGTTGTGTCACTAAGCAGTTTATCAGTCTTTATCTTGTCTAAGGAATGCCCTCAATTGTCAATCATATCTATCCGTCCATCCGTTTTCGTTCATTACTTATGCTGACCGGAGTCGTGGTGGTCCAGAGATTACCCCAGAATCCCTGGCCGCAGGGCTAAGGGGCCTACAGTCTGGAGAGGAGGGCAGCATGTCAATCAGTGTTAAGACAAAAGCATGTGTTCTCAGGATACTAAAATAAATCATCCTGGTATATAAAACTATAAATGATCTCACTTGTGCAATATGACCTATTCCATACTGCTCAAATTTTATGTATCATTCACTTTGGGCAGAAAACAGATTAATGCTGAATGCCATCTCTTTATTTTTACAAAAAGGAGTGAATAATTTTGGAATTGTCACCATACACACACACACACACACACACATTTTCAGAACCGCTTGTCCCATACGGGGTCACGGGGAACCGGAGCCTACCCGGTAACACAGGGCGTAAGGCCGGAGGGGGAAGGGACACACCCAGGACGGGACGCCAGTCCGTCGCAAGGCACCCCAAGCGGGACTCGAACCCCAGACCCACCGGAGAGCAGGACTGCGGTCCAACCCACTGCGCCACCGCACCCCCGTTTTTTTTTGGGCCGCGGGCGACGGGCAGAGTCTTTGAACCGCCGCCCCCGCGCCGCCAATCCCGCCGCGGGCGGCGGGAAAGGTCGGGCGGTCGTCCAGGCGAGTAGGTACCCAGGGCGGGCCGGCGCGGGGACGCCCCCGACGCCTGCGGAGCGGGACCGCTGTCACCATACAGTAACCATTAATTCATATATACAGTTCTATCCAGACAGTAGACTGTGCTTTAAGAGTACAGATAAAACAAATACTGAACAAAAAACAACCTAACGAACACCAACCACTGACCAACTCTTATAATGTAATTTCTAAAATTTAAGAACAAATGTCAAATATAGGAAATTGTCAATGCAAATGTTCTTCAAGGTGACAGAAGGAGGATTAAGTGATGAAGTGGGCACACTGTAGTACAAGAGAGTCAAGTAACGTCAGTTCGAATGATTCTTATGCAAAACCAATTTAAAATCACTTAAATATTAACTTTTATAGTAACTAGTAACTTAGTATATGAGTGAAACAAGTAATTAATGTATATGAAGAGCACAAACCAATAACACTTGCCCAGGCTTTTACAAAAAAAAAACAAAGTTCCTCATAACGTCAATTAATTTAAGAAATAGTTACATTAAAAATTCATAATAATTGAAGGATTCATAAAGTTTGCTGATTAAATAGACATAGTTGCTTGACCACACTGGTACAATAGTACATTTTAAATGTACCATATCAAAATATTCAAGAGCAGAATATTAATACAAATGTTCATTACCTGAACTGGAAGTGAAAGTGGGTCTTGCAGAAAGTCAAGAATCCTAAATATACAGGAAGGTAGAGAAAATAATGGTCGCAAAAGAAGAAATCCTTCAGAGAATAAAGCGTGAAATTCTGTCATTTGTTTAATCATGATTGAGCTATAATTAATGAGAGGTTTGAAATATGCGAACAGTCTTTTGGGTTCTTAAACGTCCTTGGGCGTTGTATGTTTTCAGACCTGATTCCTCCAAAATACTGCTGCTTAGTACCATACCAAACATCTATTTTGTGATTTGTGATCCATGTTAACAGCACATACATAAATTGTCATGCCATTTTTTTTTTTTTTTATTTTAAACCTTGACATCACATGTCTGAATGGCTTTCATTACCTAAGTCTAAAGTGGGAGAGGGTGTAGAATGGACTCCATCTCTATAGAATTTCCTTCTAATTAAATTAAATTATAATTGAATATTACAGTTCCATGCAGATGAGCATCTACGCTAATCATAAACACTGCTAAATTAATTACTAAAGTAAACTTTTTAAATGGGGAATTTGCTACTTGAAACATCTTCATTGTCTAAAAGCAATAAATTAAATTCTTGGGTGTTCTCATAATAACATATTGGAAAAGATATATGGTTTAATGAATCACAGCATTCATCTCTTTGAAGAAAGTGGTTACAGACAATTCCTTCCAACTCAGGGATGGTGTTCTCGTGCATGGACAAGTTTAAAGAAAGTTGGTTAAGCCATAAATACAGTATATATATTCCTTTACATCTTCCTTGTTTCTAAATTGTTTATTTTTGTAGGATAATTTTGATAACTGTTTTTGTCCCTACAGCTCATTGACTTAAACCTAGAATTAATAACTTCGTCATACTACATTTTGAATGATGCAGATACACTTTAGGGTGTTTTGAATAGTGTTTTTTGTCTTGTTCATCTGTTTTACACTTACTCAAAATTACGATATGATAGGATAACAGGATATGCCATTTATTAGGTGACGTGCATGAGCAACATGTGAACTCCTTTTTCATAAATGTTATCCATTTGTTCAGTTTACTATTAGAATATTACCATGGTTCAATGCTTTTAAAGACCTTTGTCATATGTTTATGACATGTTAAGGAAAGTTTACAACCAACCTAATCAATGTGTGCTGCTGGACCTGCATGCTGATTGAATCTAGATACAATTCACACCCTGTCCTTAAAGTAAATTTGCCTCATCGCAGCGCTCACAAATGGATGATAACCTGGCAGCAATGTGTTATTAATAAAGAGATCACAGGATCACTGATGTTTGAGTTCACCTATCCCTAAATAGATGTTTTTGTATTTCAACAGCCCCCCACCCTGTTCCTAGATTAACAAGTAATGTCTGTCACATTGTCTGAATTGATGGACATGAAAACCTGATGCTTTCACTTGGGGTTCAGTTCCAACCATGAAACTCATACTCTGTTCTCATATCACAAATGTGGCTGTACAGTGTCGCACAGGCATTGGAGAACATGATGTGTTAACAGGGGCAATTGGCAAACTGCGAAATATGGAACCAGGTTGCCAATGGTTGAAGGCATTCCATTGTATTGCTGTAGTGCACAGAAGTATCATTAAAGTTTTTATGTATTGTGCTCTCATGTTGAAACTCACATATATGCCGTTCATCGTTCAATACTGTATACCCTTACTCTAGTGGATTTGAAATGCATTTTATGCATTAGAATTGTAGGTGCCATCTGTGTTACTTCATTTTTGTTCTTTCCCAAAGCTTGGAAACTTAAGCATAAATAATACATTTGTTTATAAAACAACTTTCATTTAAATTTTGCAACTCACAGCGCTTTCCAAGAAAAGATATGTCATCTTTATTACCTAATATGCTGTTTCTCACTCCTCCAAGCAATGTGAATCATAAAAACTGGAAGGAAGGTGCAGTTCAGTCAAAAGAACACTTCAACTCATAAGTTGTGTAGTGTGGTTGACCCCTTCATTGAACCCTGCTACCATGGAGTCAGTGGGCGGCTTCTTCCTTGAGCTCCCGGGGTGGAGGGGCATTGGCCCTTAGAAGGTATCAGAAACTCCAATAGCTGTTGCCATGCAAATAAATTCCAGTGTCTGAGTGGAAAATTAGCCCTTTATTAAAATGGGGACCACACAAGAACCCTACAGGTATAAAAGTTTCCCAGTTAAACTTTATTGAGTTATTTTTGCTGCTGGTCCCCATGCTCAGCCTGATACAGCCCTAAAAATAGAGCCTTATAGCTGGTTCCCACTGCAAATGTCATTAGTGCTTCTGGTAAAATCTCACTGAGTGCTGTGTAAGTGGCCAGGTAATGGAAGCATTCCTGGGGATATTCCATCGTAATGTAGTTCTCACAAGCACACAAGGTGCAGAAACATAACTTGATCTGCCTGTGGTTTCCAGATGTTCTGCTATGAGGTGTACAAGAAGTTTTGCACATCATTGATTGTTTATATTTTCATTATGGATACCGTGGTATTTCTGGTCCAAGCTTTCCTTTTATTTTTTAACCATTTGCTTTGATATGTTAATACTGTGTTTTATAGGAAAAATGAAAAGGACTTTTGCTGGCAAGGGTACAGCTTGAGAGCAGATGATAAAAGACTGTGGATTTCTGGCAGGAAGTTGTGTTGTGGAATAAGGGGTGTCCAGTAGTCGCACCCTGTCCAGGGAAATTAGAATGGATGCGGTCATGTAGGATTTTGCCTTGCCCTACGCAAGGAAACTCGTGTCCTGCTTTCGGGCTCTTCCTAGTTGTAAACAATCAAAGATGTGCCCAGTCCTGACTCATGGTAGGCGGAAGGGTAAAAGAGAGCCATCATCAAACAGTGAACCTTTTAATGAGTTTTGCATGTTAGCATTATCGATCTGCGTGGGACCGGGACATGATCCTTCAAGGCCAGCACTGAAAGCGCACAGAGCCTAGTCGTTTGCCTAGTCGCCTAAACTGAGCCCCTTCGAATTTGTACTGGGCTGTGAGACGGTGTTGAGGTTAATGTTTTATCTGAGGCATTGTGGCTCCCCGAGGCCTTGTGTCTAACAGCATGTAAAGGATTCTGGGTGTTCTGAGTTATTTATGGCCCCAATACTCACATGCCCACCCACTGTAAGGCTTCGGCAAGAGAGCATTAAAGCTGCTTTTTGTTGATCCCTTGGGATGTGGCGGATTGGCCTCTAGCCCAGTTCATATCATAGAAAATCAGTACAACTGGCTTCACAATGTACATTAAATCAGGTTACAGGTGGCAAATAACAGAAATAAACAAGATATGGACAGTGAAATGATAAAACTTTGCAATTTCATGCGGGCACAGTCCATTTAGCGCAAAGAGAGGAAGAAAACAAATTAATGAGAGGCTTTTCTAAAACCACAGGTATTTACAAAATTGTCCATGTGCTCATATCACTAATGCAGAAATAATGATTGAGTTTCCCAGGGCGGCAATGGAAATCCTTTGTTGCTGGCAGTAAACATGGAAATGTAAAATGTGCAGTTGTTTTGTTGAACAGTATGGTCCCTTGGAAAGGCTTAGAGGTATTCGCGTTTTATGATTGTACCTGCTGTGAAACGAGTGTGAGGGGGATTCTCATAGCAGCTCGGCTGTAGAAAGCAGAGCCCGGGGGATTCCACCGCTAGAAAGGTGAGTGTCTGAGACGCTTACTCTGCCTTGGTCCTCCTGAGTTAACTGACTGGAGCTTTAGGGGTCTTGGGGGTCAAGTTCCTATAGCTACTGATAGTTTCCTAAAGTTTGCCCGGATAGCTTGGTGCACAAGTGTCTTGTGATAGACTACCATCTTGGCATCATGGCATCTCGTCCATGGTGTACCCTGCCTTGGGACTATATGCTTCTTAGGGCTGGAAGTGAATGCCCCAGACCATAACTACAATCAAATTCATTGAGTCTTTTGGCCAAAATTATCAGTACAATGTTTGATACATAAATAGATAGATGAATGAGCAAATATAGCACTTCTAATGCAATCAGTGAAAAACTGCTGTCTTATGAGGAGCTTATAAAGGGTCACAAGTTCACTTGAATATGGTCATATTTAGATGGGACCAGTCCCAACCAGTGGTGCGTTTCGCCAAGTTAGCAACTGTATTAGATGCAAGCTTCAACGTGGATCCTTGCGGTGCTATCAAGCTGTGTTAGACCAATAATGCAGTCAGTACCCGACCTACCCTGCCTTGTTGATCCTGTGCAAACTTTCCCAGGGAGGCTAAAAGCAGGCAGCCCCCCCCCCCCCCCCCACTATGACTTGTGTAATTTGGAAAGCTCGACCCAAGACCCCATGGATCCCCACGCAGCCCACACCCGGACCATGACCAATCCCCTCCGGAAATCAATCACCTGAGCACAAAAAGGTGGTTGTAGGCAGGGCCTCGCACCTCTGGCCCATTGGGCCCAGAATGCCTTGCTGCACCTGATGCTACCGCTCGTACTGTTTGCTTGCTTTGTCCTCCCACCCCACACGCGGCATGCCAACTGGACTCGCCCTGCACAACCATTGCTTTATTTTTCCTAACAATTGACACTTCATAAATATTCAGTCTCAGCTCCCACAACAACACGCTGTACCTTTGTACTTCCCCAGAAATGTAGTTAACTAAATTAACATTCGCTTCAGAACTAATGTTTTTGCCCCTTTGTATGTTGTTATGTTTCAATTATTTTTACATTTTTTTTTTGTTCTTTTCTGCACAGATGAAAGTCAGAGCAGAGGCACTGAGAGAGGTTGGGGTTTCTATTCGGTTCACACCAGGTTTGATTTAAAAAAAAAAAAAAAAAAAAAAGAGAAATAGCGTAGAACTTGGCAGGGTGAAGAGGAGGTTATGAGTTTGTGAAGTGGGGTAGGGTAAAAGTTGTATTTTCCCTCTCAACAAAGCAGCCATTTTAATTCACATCAAAACACTATCCACAAAATGCCTCCAACATACTGAATGACTATAAATTTTTCAAAATGGTGAAAGACACACATACATTCTCGACATAACTTTAAGTAGCTAATGATCCGGGTGTTTCACTGTTCCAATATATCAAAAATTATCAGTGACAAAATTGGTTATAAAATTTCTGATGAAGGAACGTTTGCTTTTTGCTCTTTTTTTTTTTTGGTGTTACTGTTACCCCAGTTAGATGAAGCTTTTCTTCAAAGTGAAATGAAATCCATTTATACACTTTGATCAATGGATGTATAGCATAGGGCTCCTCTTGGAACTTAAATCAGCCACCTTCTGGTGACAGTTCATAATCCTCAATGCCACTACCAGTTTAATATAGTCTGGTGGTACCAGACGTTTACGTTTATTCATTTCGCTAATGCCTTTCTCCGAATCGACTTATAATGTTAACCTACCTACAGTTATTTACCCATTTATACAGCTGGGTCATTTTACTGGAGCAATTTAAGGTAAGCACCTTGCTCAAGGGTAGTATAGCCCGAGGTGAGATTCAAACCTGCGACCTTTAGGGTCAAAGATAGCAGCTCTAAACACTACATTACCAGAGACAAATTCACTGTACTGAAGAATCGCATGTGCCATCTGTTGGTGTAGTGCACTGGTATATCGTTGTCTGAGACGTACATCACTTCAGAGAAAAACATCTGCTAAGTGAATGCACGTAAATGTAAATTTATGAAAAATAAACTTAGTACACTATTGCTGCAGTCACATTCCTTGTCCCGTTTTACGGATTTATGCTTCATTTATACTCAGTGTCTCTAAAGTTCATAGTACGAATTTATTAATCGCACAAAGTTCCTTCTTGTAGCCATCATTTAATGGTGAGTGATTTTCGAGAGGAGGCATTTCTGATTTCCCTCTATAATTTTGGTTTGTGAGAGCTGCACCACAATCTAAAGGACATGACAGCAGCTACAGCTGCAGGGATCCTTTAGAAAATCCATGAAAAGAGTTTCCAGTTGAAACAGCACCAGAGGTAAGATGCTGCCAAAGTCCTGTTTCATCGACTCATGCGGGATCCTCACTCCTCTGTTAAAACTGGTGTCACAGAGGAACGGAGCATGGAATAACTGCCTAGGGCAAGACTGCATGAAATTATCTAGAAACTTCTGCTGTGTCCTTGTCCGGTTGGAATTATAATGAGACCACAATCACTTTATTATCTCCACAAAATAGCAAAACAAAACTTCTCCCCAGTAAACTCCGTAGACACTGGACCCCTAATTGAGTCTCTGAGTTTAAAGCACACTTTCTCTAGTTTCGTGATGGGACGAGCATTGGCAAATACCAGACATCCTCATACATGCACATATCCCTGATGATCTGATATCTCCTTCAGTGAAAACAGGTGTTACAAGTTGGAATCACTGTTAATCTATTAATAGTGATTCCAACTTGTAACACCAGTTTAATCACTATTATCCCTAACTATTAATCATGGTTGGAACCGAACCCCAATCACTATTAATTTTGTCTGTTTCTCAAATGCCTTTCTCTCACACCTGCTGCATAGATGTTCTCGTTGTTACTCTCCGCATCTACATCCTGTGTATTTCTGCTGCTGAATCCCACAGATGAGTTGGAACATCAGATTTCATGACTTCGACTTTATGTCCGAATTTAAGAAACAGTGAATAAACAAACAGAGGCCTGTTAAGAAGGAAAGACATTCAATTCACCATCAACCATCAACCATCGCCAACTGAGATGTTTTATTCATTTTTTTACTTCAATATGAATATTTTACCAGTGCATATAATGGCAGTCCTAAGAGAAACATTTTGAAATGTTTTCCTATGCTTTTTACCCATGATTTATGGAATGGGACATTACAGTGACTCAAAAGTACATGTTGTATAGCTGTCTCGTACTATCTCAGCAGTGTTCCCAATTTCTTTTTCCCTTACTCAGTTACTATGTTATCATTTAAAAAGCTTTTAAATATTTTTATGCACAATTTAAAAACCTAAAATGCTTTGCGATATAAAAAGGAACAAGTTCCCCTTATGCAACTCAAATAAAATTAAATATTAAAACTGAAAGTCATGTAGGGCTCGTTACGCAGGCAGGATAAAGCCAAAATTTAGCCAGCAGTGCGACTTAATCTAAGGCACTTAATTAAGGCTTTGAAAAGTGGCCTTTTGAAAATGTGTGTTAAACTTGATATTTCATGACGAACAGGTTTTACGCAAACTATCTGTGCCAGACCGCCCAAACCATGGTAGCGCATTGGTCAGAAGGTGATGATAAAATCTTGAACTGATCATAAAAATTCTGTAACTCTGCAGAACTGGAGGAGGAAACAAGGACGAAATGACCGAAGGAACGAATCGTCCCTCGGAGGTGTATTTTGAGCCAACCTACAGTCCTGCTGGAGCACTTGTCCACCTTCAGGAAATGTGAGTAGTTAAACCTACACAAAACCTTGGACTATTTTAAATCAAGTCTCAGAAAGTCATTACTCAATTATTAAAGGGTGTTCTAGTAAGTTGCTGGGGTTAATCCCTGTCTAGGAATCCTTCCTGCTTCTACCAATGATCAGGACAGGACAGAGTAAAACATGTCTAGCGTCATGGTTGACGGGTCGGAAGACTCTCCCCTTTCCCGACATTATATGAGCATTATGAGAAATCATACAGCGGAACACGTACTGAGTGGATAAAGAGATGTTGTCCCATTCCTGCTGCCCCTGCCGCTTAGAGGATAGGCGTTCTTCGCAATCCGACAGTCGGGTGTGACCTGACCCAGCGTTGCGCCCGTTTGACCGCCTGCCGCTTTGGCTTTTTTGGTTTTCGCTGTGTTTTCCCATGCAGTGTTACAGGAACCCACTGTGGTAACACAGACCTGGGGGAAGTGCTGTGAAAACATCTCCCCCTAGAAAAGTCTCTGTGGTTGTGCTTCAAACTGATGTTCGTGATTCAAGTGTTTGAAGTTGTGAATGAAAAATGACAATGCACTATACATTACCCAAAAGTAACCACAAGAGGATATGAAAACAGGAAAAAATGAGCCCACTCCCCAATGGAACCGTAATGGGCAAAATAATTCACTCTTTTCGGCGTGTCTGTGGTTCACTGTAAAATTAGTGTTTTTTTGTTTCTTTTCTCTTGTTAAAATGAATTATAATTACTCCTCTGGGAATATGAAATTGTAATCAGGCCGCTTCATTGTAGGACACAACCAGGTATTTCTTTGGTTCTGAAACAGTTTGCTTTGCTTGCATTGTCTGCTAGGAAATTAAAATTCATGAACCCAAGGAGCTCAGAGCTGCACTTTGCTGAACCTAACTCTGGCAGTGGGTGATAAAACACGTTACCGAACGTTACTGGCAGACTTCTTTAAATGCTGCTTTGGAGGCGATTAGGGAGTCAGTGGGCAGGCAGGGCGGTAAGCTCAGAACACAGCAAGGAGGGGGGGAAGAAAAACTATTAGCAAAATCAAAAGCCATATTCAGTGCTTTCTTTTTCTATTCACCGAGCATTACTTTGCCCTTTAAAGCAGCGGTGCTGTGCAACAATGGGGACGGAACATTTTTAACGCCCTCACAAGTGCCCCTGATGGCTTTTGTCATATGTCAGCCACTCTGGCTCGGGGAGAAAGGAACTGCCTTGTTTTCGGCTCGGCAAGTGGGAGACGTCAGTGAATGCACAAGTGAGCGCTGTGGCCCGGGAATCCAGGCCTGTCCGTTGCTTCGATATCAAAGAAAAAAATGCTAAAAAAAACAGTAAGTAGTTGACACTGAAAGTCCCCACTTGAAATATGTCGGTGATCAAAATGCTTAATTTTTAACACCTGGTCAATGTGACAATGCACAGGAAACCTGGAATGAATGGACACCCTTATCATATAATACTAGTCAATGACACCTGTGAACTATTAGAACTTTTCAATCTTTTTTTTACCTTTGAAATATTATAACCTATATCATAATCTAGTTTTATGTATGTAAATTTGGCCCTGGTTTTGCGTATGCGCGTGTATTTGCAGTTTATTGATTTGCTGTTTTATCTCCACCTTGCTGCGATGGGCATGAGATTTTAAAAATAGCACAAAATTATTAATAAAAATGATTGATTTATTTAGAAAAAAAAAAAAAAAAAAAACTTGTTGATGCGACCGTGAAAGACTCAAGAGTGTCGTGCTTCGGTTTTTTTCCAAGGTTGTCACCCGGAATGTTGGAAAAGATGCTTGTGCAGATATTGTGTCGTTTTTTTTTTTTTTTTCTTTTTTTTTTTTTTGCTCACTCAACTGCCAAATGAGTGTTATAGCAATAAAAAACCCTGGAATTGTTTTTCATCCTCACCTGACCCTTGGAGTGATAATTGGAGCCATTTCCCAGTCCTATAAAAGCCAAGGAGCGTAAACAAGAGCTCCTTGGAGGAGAGCAATAAAAAAGCTTATCCCTTGTCAAGCACGGCACCTTGAGAAAGCAACCATTCTCCCAGTGAACATTAGCCACGTTGGGGGTAATTCTTTGACCATTACACCCAGTCGGGGAAGAGGCAGAAAGAAATTGGAACGGATTAAGATGCAACGCGGTGCCGAGACTCCAGCCGCAAAAGCATAAAAATAAGTGCTCCACCTCGCATTCTGGAGTGTTCATTAACGGAGCCCGTCCAGATATGTGTCCTCAGCTTCCTCATCAAGGCAAATGGGCCCGAGAGGCTCCGTTCGGTTTGTCAGCACGCATGCTGGTAGCCTCACTGCATTTTTTTTTTTTTTTTCCTGCACTTGTGAGCTGAGATATTTTCACTTAATTGGATGCGAGCTCCCCTTTTAGCGCGAGGAAAAGCCGCGTCGTTCTCGCTCTATGTATTTCAGAGCCGTATCAAACCGCTTCGCTTTCACGCCCCTTTGTGCTTTATGGTTAACTGTCATAAAAAGTTAGCCGCTCAGCCTCTTGTTCCGCGCATGCATTCCGCGTGAATTATTATTTTCACTTTATTTTTCAAAAAAAAAACCTTTTTCGCAGTTCGAATGTGAAAAAAAATCCTTTGCCATGTAGTGCCAAACTTTCGAGATCTCCCGATCATCTTTTTTTCAGTTTAAGGACATCATCAAGAGGTCGTAAATGACAGGGTGGAACACATCCTATTAAGCTATTAATGTGTCACTGAGTTTCCTTATTATCATGGATAGCAACAAAATACTTGGGAAATGATCGGTGGAATTCCCATTAGAAACCCCGCGTTTGGGAAAGTTTGTCGAATGAGATGACTGGATGTGACTTTTTCCTGCGCTGCGCGGAAATGACACCACGCTCTCATTTTTGGCTCCGCTTCTCATCCGTGTCTGCTGTAGGCGAGCAGCTTGGGGCTGTTTATTGCCATATTAAGGCCGCTTGACACGAAGCGGCTGTCATGCGGCGGCACGACGCGTCCTGCTCCGGAGTTAAATGGTTTTTCCGTGGTTCGTCTAGGCCACGGCGCTCCTGCCACCTCCTGGCGCTGCGGGGCACGGCCCTCGAGGAGTGTGGGAAAGGCACGGGGGACAGAAAAGCAGCTCGCGTGCGTGCCCCTCCCCCCAGGGCTAGACGTTCCCACGATGCAGCTGAAAGGCTGGGTCAGCTTCCCGGCGATGTTACAGCGGCACGTTACGTGTAACCTGGGCTCTGCGTGCCTGTTTTTTTAGGGATTGCGGGCAGAAAGTGTGAGAAGGTTCCAGAAGGTTCAGTCAGGGAAGAGACCATGAAAGAGACCGTGAATAACATCACTATTTGTGTCGGGGAAATAAATAAAGCAGTAAAAAGGGATCGTGGCAGTAGAAACATTCATATGGTTATACCACAGTAAGGCTGACTGGCACAGCTGTGTGTTCTTGTGTAAGCAGAACCGTGGCGAATCTGGACACAATTTGACATGTCCTTGGATATCCCAAACCAGCTGTTTTTCGTGTGATTCCACTTTTTGTCCAGCTTTTGTCGCTACGCTGTTGCTGTGTCGCTGGGTTGCCGTGCGTGCGGTAGCCTCATGCAATTGCTTTGGGATCAGTAAGGTTTTCATTCATTCATTCATTCATTCATTCATTCTATATGCTGTCCAATATAGCCACTTTGCAACGCAATGCCTTGGAGCATAGTTTCTTAACCTCTTCACCCTCTCATCTCACCTGAAGGTGAATGCAATTTTACACCTCCTGTCCTTCTCTCAGTAAGACTGTGTAGGTATGTAGGTACATTAGTTAATAAGTAATTAATGTTCATTTTAAGGGGGTGTGGTGTCTTGGTAGGTTTGGCCAGTGCCCGGTGTGTGGTGGCTCTGGGATTCGAGCCCTGCTTGGAGTGCCTTGCGATGGACTGGCGTCCCGTCCTGGGTGTGTCCCCTCCCCCCTCTTCATTGCGCCCTCCAACTGGCCCCGACCCCGCTCGGGATAAGCGGTTGTAGACGTTGGTCGAGTTGTTCATTTTAATTCATAATAGAAATGATAAACCACCTTATATTTTGCAGTTTTATCCAGTCAGCAAGCAATATATTTTCAGTGAATTTTTTGGGAGGCCCCTCAATCCTGATATTCAAGGTGCGATGGTCTAAGTTTT
The DNA here is from genome assembly GCF_900964775.1 of Scleropages formosus. Lineage (NCBI taxonomy): Eukaryota > Metazoa > Chordata > Actinopteri > Osteoglossiformes > Osteoglossidae > Scleropages > Scleropages formosus. Next base: position 23,570,948 of record NC_041813.1, read on the forward strand.
TCTCCCAAAGTCACTTCTGCCTTTTTGCAGGTATACCTGCTCCTCTAAGTACAGTTAATTCAGGACAACATGTAATGCTTCACATGTTTTTCTTTTTTAGTACATTCTGTAAAATCTCATATCTCGTGTCAGTGTAAGCAGAATGCGAAATGCCGGCAGTCGATTACATCACCTGCATGTCTGATTTCTGGGCATCATTTTCGTAGTTTAGCATTTTATGGAGAAAGTGAAGAGGAACAAAATTCTGACGACAAACAGTTTACATACTGAGCCAGATTCGGTGCTTTTCAGTCGAATCCACGAGCGCCTTTCCTCTCTTGAGAATATGTTCTCGGTTCTACGACAGCAAAGCCCTTTTTAGGGACTGAAACCAATAACATTTCTGTTAGAAGGCCAGGTCCATAACCAGCATGCTACCATATTTTCATCAGTCATTTTCCATGAAATTCCTTCAGAGGTATACTTCTCCTGGGAAGAAAGCTTATACTGTAGCAGTGGCGACCTCTCAACGTGATTTAAATCATAAGGTGGACTTGTTTTTCTTCTCCCCCCGTTCACAGAGCGGTCCGAGAAGAAGCCCGGGCACTGACCGATGCGCCAGCGCCAGGAAAGAAGGCCTCACTGCCACGCTCTCCAGGCCAAAGCAGGTTAGAGCGTGGCTGCTGGTCTCTCTCCAGCATGTCCCTCACTGGTTCCCCCACGAGAAGCCACCCAGTCAGTCGAACGAAATCCTTCGACCTCAAAGTTTGTATGAACAAGCTCTATTTTAATGGAAATCCAGAAAAACAGCCTGATAATGATAGGCTTCTGTAAAAAGTCCACCAGAGCGACGGGGAGTTCAAAGAAGGGTTGGAGAAGCATCTCCTCCACTCTCTTGCAGGTTCGAACACGGGTATTCTCGAGTTTATTCACGACATGATGTATTCCTCACCGTTTGGTTTTTTAGGGTCTAGCGACGCATCGGGTGTACAGCCTGGACGTCGCTCACCTGCGGTGCGAGTTCAGTGTTTTTGGGGTGCGTGAAGAAGCTGGAATTCCACAAGATAGCTCCTAAATTGGTAGCAAATGTATATCTCGCAGCCTGCCCATTAGCCTTGTACGCTGGGAGCAAGCAGAGCGCTCCAAGATGCCCGCGCTTCTTCTGAAATAATATTTGAGTAGCGGTTATGGACACGAACGATCCTTTTCTCATCTCCTTCCATTTCCTTAAAAATGCAGACCGGTGTTTTTGGTTCCACTTTCTTGGAAGATGGCGTGCCGGCGGTTTAAAGAAGGCGCAATGGCACTCTCCCTCCTCCGGCACGGTCTCGTGTGTAGCTTGGAGGGGCCGTAAGGTGTTTACTTTCCCATACAAAGGCAGGGTTTCCATAGCAACGGCGCCGTCAGCTCACGCCGCAAGAGTTGCCAGATTTGACCTGGGCGACCTCGGCCCGCAAAGCGGGGTACCTGGACGACGGCTGGACGTGGTTCGCGGCTTCGCCGCGCAAACGTAAAAACCAAATCAGCATTCCGCACTTATTAATTGTTCTCCAAAGGCTTCTGTGGCCTCATTTTCGTTGCAAGCGTTGATCTCATTCAGCACTCGCCTGCAGCCCAAATGTGCAAATAAAACTAATGAGCTGAACAAACAACAAACTTTGCTGCCGCGTACAAGCTGACTACATATGTTTTAGTCTCCGTGAGTGCCTGTGATGGCCTCGTAAAAATTAAATTAAAAAAATGAATTATACAATTAGAAACTTGATTGTAAAATGTATTACAAAATCAAAATAATTAACAAAATTTATGGTTATGAATAATAATGTAAAATTGATTCAGTTAAAATAGCAGACGTTTCAGAGTTTACCTTTTCATATATTTCAGCTTAGTCATTCTTTTTTTTAATCAGGTCCACGGCTCCAATCCTTTCACTGCAAAGGATTTTTTTTTTTTTCATCTGATGATGATGCACCAATTATTTTGTTAAACTTAATGTTTCTCAGAGAACATCCTGTTCAAATACGATGCATACCGTTGTGTCCATGAGCAAAAATCACTTTGATAACAAAGACCATGACATTGTAATGACTTCGACAAACACAAGGGCAAAAAAGTTGCACTCAGAGCTGTCATCACGGAAGCACTAAGGTCCAAAAGGGGGAGAGCAGGAATTCCAGAATTCATGAGAACTACAAGTTGCTCAATGGGAACCCGGTGGCACAGCAGGTAAACCTGGTGCTTTACAGCTCGTGCGGTGCGCGTGGGGTTCAATCCCAGCTCGGGGGGGTGGGGAAGTTAGTATGTTTCTCTCCATGTTTGCGTATCCCACACAGAGACAAAAGAAGACACTGGCAAACCATCCCGGTGATTGCTGTGAACTGGACTTGACTCATCCCATCCATCAGTTAATTCTAGTAAAAGAAAGTTGAACACTTTGGTCGCCCACATATTTAGAGAGGGAACGTCGGGAGTCGACTGTGACGTTAAAATGAATTTCCCTGCCGAGAGCAATCAGCCTTCGTTCCACAACTTCGTCAAAAACAGAATTTGCTAATACCTAATTTTGACCGTAGAAGTTCACTGTGATTGTGGGGCGGAAGCAACATCCTGAAATTCAGCCGTAACCCTAAATGGTACGAGAGAACACAAAACTGACTGCAGAGCTCACTGCGTTGATCAGAAATTCGCACAGATATACAAAAATCCATTTTTCAGTATTAATACCACTTTTTTTGATGAAAGGTGCTGTTTTTTTTTTTTTAATCACCTCATCTAACCCAAGATCCGTTTGACGGATTGAAACCATCTTTCATTTCTGTGTCTGGTTCATTCTCCTCAAGGGATCTGCATTTTCAGCCAGTCATCTTGCCGCTGGAAACTGGGCTACTTGGCACCACCCGTAGGCGGCCCGGTTCCAGCGGGATGTTCGGCGTAGCTGTCAGAGGAGCGCAGGTTCACTCAGTAAGGGCCCCCGAGGGCCACTAGGGACCACCGGCTTACTGTAAACATCTGTTTCGCAGCTGAGTTTTAACGCAGCAGGTTGGCTCGCGCTGGAGATCTGTGCGTTGGGCTGAAAGCTTTGTTGCGAGTTACTCGAGGTGCTTTGGCAAAGGACGACTCCACCGTGATGCTATCAGGCCGCCGCCTCTGGGAGTGTGAAGGCTAATTAAGTTGACGTCTCTAATGGATTTTTTTTTTTCCTCTGCCCACCACCCCGCCGACTCCCCTCTGCGCACCGACCTGTCGTTGCACGCATCGGCTGTCGACTCCCACGAGCCCCGGGGTAACGAGTCACCACCAGGAGGTACAAAGGGCCTGGTGACGTTGCTCCGTGTGTCAGTGATTGAAGTCCAGCGTCGGCCCTGATGGTTTTCTGGATGGCGCTCCGATACGTTGGAAACGTAGGTCGTTCCACTTGTTGCGTAAACCCCAGCTGAAGGAAACGTGCTGTTCGGTTGACTCAGCTCCAAGAGTGGATTATTCGCTTATTAACAGCCAAACCAGTGAAATCCACCTTTCGCCATGCATGTCAGTCACTACTGATAATATTACTTTGTTTTACCACCACATCATGCTGGCCACCGTTTCTGCCTCTGTCTTAGCTTGTCAGACTTAACGTATTCATTTAGCTGATTCTTTTCTCCAAAGCAGCTTACAGTGTTAAGCTACTTTGCTACAATTATTTATCCATCTATACAGCTTGGCAATCTACTGGAACAATTTAGGGTAGGTACCTTGTTCAAGGGCACTACAGCTGGAGGTGGAATTTGAACCTGCAACATGTGAGTCCAAAGGCAGTAGCTCTCAACACTACTCAATCAGCTGCTCCAACAATGGGTTACTTATTAGATTTGAGTTGATTTAAGTATCTCTTTCTCCTGATGTAATGCACAAACCGTATTTCCTATGAGATGTACGTCGCTTTGGAGAAAAGCATCTGCTAAATGAATAAATGTAAATATAAGTTGTAACTAAGATTTTCACGTGGCTGTTTATTTGTGTGCTGTGCGTGGTGTCCCGTAGATGGTGTAGCGATTGGAGCTGCTGGTTTGCATCGGACGGACCCAGGTTTGAGACCGACCACCTGCTTTTATACCCTTGAGCAAGGTACTTTCCGTGTGCACCTGCTATATAAATTATTAAACCATTTCAAATTGCTGTGGAGAAATGTATCAGGTGAACAAATTATTGTAACGACCCACCTTACTGTTTTAAGAGGGAAACCTGTCTAATGTAAGTAGTTGCATTATGGGGAATAATGTGAAATGTGGGTCTGCAACCACTGGGGGCACTTCTGGGGAAAATGATGGGGTGACTGTGTCTAGGAGTGTGTTGGGAAAAAGCCTGTGGGTGTTAAGTTGGTTGGGGGAGTCAGGTTCTAGAAGAAAGAGGGTTCTTACCTAAAGAGTGCTGATTTTTTGCTGCTAGTGTTCAAATAAATTCTTCTGAATGCAGGTTGCTTCTGCATCTTTTTTTCCCCATTCAAATCTATGGTGCTGCATGCCTTATTATGTTTTTGTGCGATGATGACACAGTGTCTCTGTCAATTTTAGTGATGTGTTAAAGCTCCAACCCGTTTTGAGTGTTATCCTGTCTGCAGGCTGCCGAATCAGTGCAAATCTGAAGAACTGTGCCGTAATTTTAAGGTGTTTTATCCGGGAAGATGTTTCGGTCTGCAGAAAAAGAGCTGCAGTTGCAGTAGGTGTCCACACGGGGGCCTAATTGTTGGATGAAAAGTTGAAAGACCAGCAAGCTGTGGCTCTGTTTTGCCGGGGTAGGTAAATGCTGTTTATACATTTTTCCTAATGTACCAGAGTGCTGCTGGCAGCGTAGTCCTGGGAGCCGGTAGGTTGTCATTTTCATGGGGTGGTGTAGTGGTTAGCGCCATCGCTTTCTAATCTGAAGGTTTGGGGTTCAAAAACCTCACCTGCGGTAGTAACCTTGATCAAGGTAAAGTAAGGGTAAGTGCCGTCAAGTTGAATCTGACACATGGCAACCGCTCCCATGGTTTTTATGGTAAGGGAGGGCACGGAAGTGGTTTACCGTTGCCTTCTTCCGCATGACTTCGGGTTGCAAACACGGGGAGAACATGCAAACTGCACACACCCTGAGCCGCATTTCAACACACACAGCTTCGGCCGCTGCGCCTCCGCCGTGATGCTTAAGTAAGCCTTTGCCCAACATGGGCTCAAACCCACAACTCTGAGATTCAAAGTCTCGCACTGTCAGCTGGGCTTTGCGAACATTGTGTTTACCTTCAACTGATACAGTAAAAATATGGTGCCGTCTCAGTGGGAAAATCAGTGTTAAGTTTATCATCTAACATTGTAAGTCACCTTTAGTGAAGGCATCAGCTACATCAGTGCATAATTAATATTACATCGATCAACTCCTATGGGGGGGTGCGGTGGCGCAGCGGGTTTGGTTGGGTCCTGCTCTCTGGTGGGTCTGGGGTTCGAGTCCTGCTTGGGGTGCCTTGTGATGGACTGGCGTCCCATCCTAGGTGTGTCCCCTCCCCCTCCAGCCTTGTGACCTGTGTTGCCAGGTTAGGCTCCGGTTCTCCGAGACCCCATCTGGGACAAGTGTCTTCAGACAATGTGTGTGTGTGTGTGTGTGTGTGTGTGTGTGTGTGTGTGTGTGTGTGATCAGCTCATCAACTTACAAACAAGAGGCAGGAAGTCTGTAACACATTTTATTTGTAAATCAAAAATTAACAATATAACTAATCAACTTTTTGCCGGTTAGATTATATAAAAACCTCAGATGAAGCTACAAAAACTAAATACTCTGCAAATTTTTTGTTTCACTGTTTCAGTTAACGTTAAAACTGTACATTTTTTTTTAACAATCCATAATCTCTGCAGTCGCCATTGATCTCCTGATAATACACAAATGGCAAGAGATGTGATTGCAAAGCTGAACTGAATAATCGAATAGGGATCTGAAAGAGGTTTTTGTCTTGAGTCATGATAGTAAACAAAAACACAAACAAAAATTCATCTGCTTCAATAAACTGTTTCCAACTGTTACCCGTTTCTGTAGCTGATCATTATTGTACTAGAACTATTTTAAGGTAAGTACCTTGCTCAAGGGTATTATAACAAGAGGTGGGAGTTCAACCTGCAGCAACAAAGTCCAAAAACGTTACGCCACCGACCAGCTTTAAGACATGACGGCGGATGACTGACGGATGCTCTAGCCAATATGTTTGCATTAATAATATTCTGCATACTTGCTGGTAACAGATAATTGACAGGGCATCGATAAGTCATTAGTGTACGTCTATGCAGACGCGTTACGGCTATTGCTCTCCTGATGATTTGACGGAGGTCCGACATCTGGACATTAGCGCTAAACCCAGTTTATTGTACGGTACGGTACAGTACCAGGTTTGATGGAGTGTGTTTTCATTCTCGGGCAGCAGGTGCCACTGTTGCACAAAAATCAGATGAACACCTTGCGAAAGGCATAATTTTAACACTCTTCTGGACACACAGTAAGGTGAGCAGGGCACTTAAAATTACCGCATTCCCAGCATGAGGGAGAAGAGCAACAGAACAACATGAGGTGCTCTCAAGTCATCTTCTCATGTGAATACAGGAGTTGTTTGCCGGTAGCCAAAAGCAGATAATGAAATGGTTCAAACCCTTGCCTTTTAAACGGAAGGTTGCGGGTTTGAGTCCTTCTGTTGGTTTAATACAATGGATCAAGGTTCTGCTCTGATTCTGTAACATGGCCTCACCAGCACTTCTATGTGTCATGCTAAAGGCTGATATGAAAGTACTGATCATAGAGCTGTGCTGCTGATGATGATGGAAAATGTGGTTTGGAATGCAACTACCCCAGTCTCTGCTTCCTCCTCTTTGCAGTTTTTTTCTGTTGTTTTGTTTTCCGATCGGTGGGAAACCATGGAAAAAAAAAATCAATAAAATACTACAGCTCACGGAAACCCAGAACCTTCACTTTTAGCCTGTGTCGGCCTGTGGAATTTTCCGGAACATGAATTGTCGCCCTAAAAAAAAATTCCTCATTGCCTCATATAAATCTCAAGGGGTGAAGGTGAGCGATTGCTTGTCCCAGCAGAAATCAGAAACGACCACACCTAGGACGGGATCCATTACAGCCGATCCATTACGAGGGACACACCCAGGGACCGTTCACAGTGCCTGATCAGCAGTCTCAGAATTACTCTGTGGGAAGCCGTAATACTGGAGGACACAGAGGAAATATGCCCAGGACTCTGTGCTGGCCCCCCTAGCGCCAGTGACGGAGTAAGAGAGTGACGGAGAGTCATAATTTTCCAGGTGGGCCAGTAAAGTTTTGACTGAACAAACTGAAGTTTCCCGGCTGTTCGGAGCAGGTCACCCAAGCAAAGGACTTTTGGGATTTCATTCTCTGTAACTGATAGACACACGTACAAAGAGAATCCCAGCTTAAATTCGTTATCGGCCAGGTATGCGTTTACCGTAATTCAGGGGAATTTTGGACGATCGTAATACATGAAGACCCTAATTTCATTATTGAAAAACAGATTTGCTGTTGCTTATTCTGAAAAAAGCCATGTTTTTTCTTATCAGTCCAATTCACATTTGGATCAGGATAGTAGTACTTTCTCTAGTTTTCTA